>NC_084755.1:35612134-35637134 GCF_033978785.1 Entelurus aequoreus | reverse complement strand
TGCCTTTTCTTAGGGGCACTCACCTTTTGTCTATTTTTGGTTAAAGCATTAGACACCTTTTTACCTGCACACTACATTTACAAAGCAATTAGCTACCGGCTGCCACCTACTGATATGGAAGAGTATTACACGGTTACTCTGCCGAGCTCTAGACAGCACCGACACTCAACAACAACACATCATTTGCAGACTATAAATACTGGTTTGCAAAAAATATTTTTAACCCAAATAGGTACTTAAGGTCCTACAACAAGCAATCCATATCTTACCAAATTTGGACACCAGATGTCTGGTAGTAGTAAGGTGGGGATGAAACTTAACAATAAAGAAAGTTCAAACTAAGCAGCTACTGTGATGCCATGTCGTGAAACTCCTATTTATAGAGTGTACAATGGCTCTGTATCCACCATCAGGTCACCTACACACCCACATAGAAATACTCGACAGCTCAGGCTTCACCGTTCCCAAGCTATGCTATGGAGAATGCAAATGAGCTGCTCCTTTTGGTGCAAACATGCCATTAGCCTGTCACATCATTCACCGGCTGGAGCGGTGGGGCCCATTACCCAGCCGCCCCTGGCCAAAGAGTCCCACTATACCACTCTTTGACAAGAGGAGGGGAACCTCCCGTTTTAAATGGACGGATTAGAACTGTTAACACACAGGGTCTGTTCTACTAGGATCCAAATAACAAGTGCTAGGGAGAGGGGAAAAAAACTATAAAAGTGCGTGTTGTGGGTGATGTACTAAAACGTGTGCAATTGATAAAATAGTGCAAAAGTGGTGACGACCGCGCTATTTAAATTTTTTAAATTTGCTTGGACTATACCAGTGGTCGGCAACCCAAAACGTTAAAATAAAAAATCTGTCTGGAGACGCAAAAAATGAAAAGCCTTATATATAAGTTTTATAATGAAGGCAGCACATGACGTAAGTGTCTAATTTAGCTATAATAGCCTACTATCAAAATGACTTTGTGTCGCAGGCTGAAGCAAATCTTCGTTGACAGAAATGTTGAAATGTAATTGTGGTGCGGCGTGGCCTGCGGACCTGCGGCGAAGCGGGGTGTGTCAGGATCGTCTTCGAGATCAGTGACAGGTGCGTAGATGGCACAGCTGTGAGTGTTTGTCTGATCACCTGTCGCTCTGTTAAAGGCAGCAGTCGGGAAGGAGAGGAGGTTGTTTGATGGTGGAGAACGAGCGAGAGAAACTTGAACATGGCTGAAAAGCACAACTTGTTGAAAAATAAATCATTGTTCGCAAAGATGAACACGGCTGTCATGTCCGTCATTGGTGGTCCAGAGAACCCTGAGAAGCAAGACCTCCACAGTAATATTTATTCTACACATTAGAAACCATTAGTAAATCAGAGGCTACTCAGAAGGTGAGATAACTCCTGGAAATTACTGGCTTTTAATGGCCAAAGGTATAGATGTGTGTGTCCAGGTTAAAGGAAACGGCAGGCTGTCTTCTTCTAATAGATTTATTACAATCTTTGGCAAGCTAGGTAATGTTTGCTGTGGTCTGGAACAACATGGCACACAAACAACTATCCGAAATGCAACCAACATTACATACAGATAATGTGTCATGAGACATGCAAAACTAAATTATATACATGCTCACACAACACGTAAAACCTTTAGTATATCAGTATGTGGAATTAAATGATGGAACGGATTAACCAATTAAATCAAACAAAGCACCAACATGTTTCAGTTTAAAGGCCTACTGAAATGAATTTTTTTTAATTCAAACGGGGATAGCAGATCCATTCTATGTGTCATACTTGATCATTTCGCGATATTGCCATATTTTTGCTGAAAGGATTTAGTATAGAACAGGGGTCACCAACGCGGTGCCCGCGGGTACCAGGTCGCCCGTAAGGACCAGATGAGTCGCCCGCGGGCCTGTTCTAAAAAAAATAAAAATAAATAAAAATAAATAAAATAAAATACTTTTTTTTAAAATTATTTAAAAAAAAAATTAAATCTACATAGAAAAAACACAAGATACACTTTCAATCAGTGCATCAACCCAAACAACCTCCCCCATGCACACTCATCCACACCCACTCACACAAAAGGGGTTATTTCTTTCTGCTACCAATATTCTGGTTCCCACAACATAGACAACACATCTGCAAGGGACACAGTCCCTGAAGCACACATGATTGTATAGGCTGCTGGTCCACTAACATTTTCATTAATTACTATTTTTTATGTAATTATTTTTATATTGTTTTACTTTCTTTTTTATCCAAGAAAATGTTTTTTATTTATTTATCTTTTTTTTTTTTTTTTTTTTTTAAAGGGCCTTATCTTCAACAGACCAGGTTGTCAATGAAATTAGATTTGTTTAAAGGGGTTTTTTAAACCAGGCCCAGTCCAGATAATGTCCAAGTCGGACTCAGCAACACACACCTTCATTCATGTACACAGAAAAAAATTAGGGAACACAACAGATTGCATATAATTTATAAACAAAATTACATTTTCAAAATAAGCATTTATGTACAGTCCAGATTATGTCCAGGTCACTCAAATTAGGGAACACAACAACAGATATCATATAATCTATAAACATAATTATACTTTCAAAATAAGCCTTTGAGGACTTCTCATCTTTTTTTTAATGTTTTTTGGCATCATTATCGTTTTCAACCATGTAACTTTCTAAAGTTAGAAAATACTGAATAAATGTTTTAAAGAAAGTAATACTAAGTGAATATCTGTTTTTGGCCTTAAAAATAAACATTTTATCGAGTACTATAATTAAATTGACTAAATCATGATTGTCAATGAACTCTCCTAAAATAACAGAAACCACATTTGTGTACCACTCAATGTTTAAATACATCTTTGGAACAATTGATGCTTTTAAAGACAGACACATAGTTTCAAGGTTGAGAAGTTTCAGGCCCCCATATTCATATTCTTTGTAAAAAACCTTTCTTTTAATCTTTTCTGGTTTGCCGTTCCAGACAAAATCGAAGACCCTCCGCTCATAAATCTTAAAAAAGTTTTGTGATGGAGCTGGTAATGACAAAAACAAATAAATAAATTGAGGAATATTTAACGAGTTGGCAATAGACATTCTACCATACAAAGTTAGGGATTTCCCTTTCCATAATTGCATAATTTTGTCCAACTTTCTTAGTCGATTATCATAATTTACTGAGCCTAGATCTTCCAGATTTTCTGGGACAACAACACCAAGTATGTTAACTGGTCCATCTGTCCACAAAACAGGCACTTTGCATTCCATTCGAAAGGACGTTCCCTTTAGATTTCCGATCCTTAACATTTTACATTTATCATAATTAAGCTTAAGGCCAGATTGCTGTGAAAATATGTCCAAAAGATTAAGAAGATTCCGCAAACAATGAGGAAAAATCTTATCTTTCTGAATCAGCCTTTTCTGACATGAACTTCATCAAGAACAAACACAGAACACGCCTCACTGATACACATCTGCAAGACTCACTCAGAGTTGCAGTGTCAAGTTACACACCAGAGTACAACACACTAGTTAACAGCATGCAATGCCAGGCTTCTCACTAACTGACAAAGAAACAGATAACAGATTTGGTGTCTAGTTCAAAGTGTGACATGATTTAAAAATTTGAGAGTTTACTTTTGTATTTTACATGAGTTATTATTTGTACAAACATGGTGCAAAGTAATTCATGATTTGTTAAAAAATGTTAGTGGCTAGCTAGTTAAAATGGGATATTGTGATTTCACAAGACTGTCTTAGAAGTGATCATTTGAAAATGTTCAATTTGAAAAATGTGCACTTAGAGAAAATATAAAAATAAAGTGTTGCATATTGATATTTATCTGTTTCTATATATATTTAGTGTGAGAAATCATTAAGATGATCAGTGTTTCCACAAAGATAAATATCATTAGTTATTAATAATAACAGAGTTAGGGGTAAATTGAGCAAATTGGCTACTTCTGGCAATTTATTTAAGTGTGTATCTAACTGGTAGCCCTTCGCATTAATCAGTACCCAAGAAGTAGCCCTTGGTTTCAAAAAGGTTGGTGACCCCTGGTATAGAACAACAACGATAAAGTTCGCAACTTTTGGTCTCTGATAAAAAAAAGCCTTGCCTGTACCGGAAGTAGCGTGACGTCACCGGAGGAAGGACTGCTCACATTTTCCTATTGTTTACACCAGCAGGGAGAGAGATTCGGACCGAGAAAGCGACGATTACCCCGTTAATTTGAGCCAGGATGAAAGATTCGTGGATGAGGAACATGAGAGTGAAGGACTAGAATGCAGTGCAGGACGCATCTTTTTTCGCTCTGACCGTAACTTAGGTACAAGCTGACTCATTGGATTCCACACTCTCTCCTTTTTCTATTGTGGATCACGGATTTGTATTTTAAACCACCTCGGATACTATATCCTCTTGAAAATGAGAGTCGAGAACGCGAAATGGACATTCACAGTGACTTTTATCTCCACGACAATACATCGGCGAAGCACGTTAGCTACGGAGCTAACGTGATAGCATCGGGTTTAACTGCTGATAGAAACAAAAGAAATAAGCCCCTGACTGGAAGGATAGACAGAAAATCAACAATACTATTAAACCATGGACATGTAAATACACGGTTAATGCTTTCCAGCCTGGCGAAGCTTAACAATGCTGTTGCTAACGACGCCATTGAAGCTAACTTAGCAGCGGGACCTCACAGAGCTATGCTAAAAACATTAGCTATCCACCTACGCCAGCTCTCATCTGCTAATCAACACCCGTGCTCACCTGCGTTCCAGCGATCGACGGAGCGACGAAGGACTTCACCCGATCATAGATGCGGTCGGCGGCTAGCGTCGGATAGCGCGTCTGCTATCCAAGTCAAAGTCCTCCTATTATTATTATTTACCCACCTGCTCCCAGTGCCACCCACACTGGTTTAAATGTAACTTAGATATTGGGTTTTCACTATGTAAAAGCGCTTTGAGTCACTAGAGAAAAGCGCTATATAAATATAATTCACTTCACTTCACTTACAGAGAACAAGGAAATTGGATAAAATTGCTACGGTATGAAAAGGGGTAGGATTAAATAAGCTCTGCTTCTTCCTACTCCTTTTCGGACACGCTGCCATGAAACAACTGGAAACGTGCGACGCGCTACATTGCATCGCGTGCACGTTCCAAATAAACTGAAACTGAACGAGACGTGTTAACCCGCACTTACAGTTCTACTATATTGTGCAGTGAAGGAGGGTGAAAAGAGGGATGCAGATGGCGGGTTTTGGCTGAAGGCTCTGCTGTGTAATAAGAACCACATTTTGCGGGGCTGAAATATGCTTTACGTGGCAGAGAGCTGCACACACAACCCGCCCACCGACCCACACACACACACACACACACACACACACACACACACACACACACACACACACACACACACACACACACACACACACACACACACACACACACACACACACACACACACACACACACACACACACACACACACACACACAGACACACACACACACACACACACACACGTGAATACAATAGGATTTCTGACTAAGCATAAGAAACGATGTCTCCCTAAAACAACTTTAATGTATAAATGCACTCATGTTTTGTTTGTTTTTATTCTTTCATTCTAAGATCAGGATGTATTATCGGTCATCTATTCTCACTGGAAGCCACAAAACAATCCTAATCAGTGTTAACTTACGGATACAAACACACATGTCAGCCTCCAAGTCAGTAGATCATGTTTCAAATCTTGTGTTTCATGTTCTCTCCATGGTTTTCTTCCGGTATTCCGGCTTACTCTCGCATTCCAAGATCATGTATGTTGGGCCGAGTGTATATTAAGCCAGTGTTTTTCAACCACTAGTTGATACAGTCGGGTGTGCCGTGGGAGATGATCTAATTTCACCTATTTGGGTTCAAAATATTTTTTGCAAAGCAGTAATTATAGTCTGCAATTTATGTGTTGTTGTTGAGTGTCGGTGCTGTCTAGAGCTCGGCAGAGTAACCGTGTAATACTCTTCCATATCAGTAGGTGGCAGCCGGTAGCTAATTGCTTTGTAGATGTCGGAAACAGCGGGAGGCAGGGTGCAGGTAAAAAGGTGTCTAATGCTTAAACCAAAAATCAAACAAAAGGTGAGTGCCCCTAAGAAAAGGCATTGAAGCTTAGGGAAGGCTATGCAGAACGGAACTAAAACTGAACTGGCTACAAAGTAAACAAAAAGAGAATGCTGGATGACAGCAAAGACTTACTGCGGAGAAAAGACGGCGTCCACAATGTACACTACCGTTCAAAAGTTTGGGGTCACATTGAAATGTCCTTATTTTTGAAGGAAAAGCACTGTACTTTACAATGAAGGTAACTTTAAACTAGTCTTAACTTTAAAGAAATACACTCTATACATTGCTAATGTGGTAAATGACTATTCTAGCTGCAAATGTCTGGTTTTTGGTGCAATATCTACATAGGTGTATAGAGGCCCATTTCCAGCAACTATCACTCCAGTGTTCTAATGGTACAATGTGTTTGCTGATTGGCTCAGAAGGCTAATTGATGATTAGAAAACCCTTGTGCAATCATGTTCACACATCCGAAAACAGTTTAGCTCGTTACAGAAGCTACAAAACGGACCTTCCTTTGAGCAGATTGAGTTTCTGGAGCATCACATTTGTGGGGTCAATGAAACGCTCAAAATGGCCAGAAAAAGAGAACTTTCATCTGAAACTCGACAGTCTATTCTTGTTCTTAGAAATGAAGGGCTATTCCACAAAATTGTTTGGGTGACCCCAAACTTTTGAACGGTAGTGTACATCCGAACATGACATGACAATCAACAATGTCCCCACAAAGAAGGATTAAAAACAACTGAAATAGTCTTGATTGCTAAAACAAAGTAGAAATATCTCTGAAAGGAAGACATGAAACTGCTACAGGAAAATATCAAAAACTAGAGAAAAAGCCACCAAAATAAGAGAGCAAGAAAATAACAAACACTACACACAGGAAAACAGCAAAAAAACTCAAAATAAGTCAGGGCGTGATGTGACAGGTGGTGACAGTACACCTACTTTGAGACAAGAGCTATAGTGATGCATGCTTGGTTATGCTTTCAAGTCATATCCAACAATTGCGACAACGACTTTTTTACTGTCAACTGAGTTTCGCTTTTAAAGGATTCCTGCTGGTGGTGTGCCTGCGGATTTTTTCAACGCAAAGCTCAAAAAATGTTGAAAAACACTGGTTTAAACAATTCAGCTTTTTCAAATTTGTTGCTCTTTTTTTCTTACATTTTTACTGTTGTTTTTTTTTTTTAGTTATTTTTGGAAAAGACACAACTTATACTCAAGTTAATTGGCACAGAGTATCTGTATTAGATCGGCATCGCAGATACCAAGCTGACTTTTACTTGGCATCGGATCGGAATGACATAAACAAGGGGTTTATTCTAAATGGATTGTGGCTTCCGATAGTTCCTACCACACATTGCAAAAAGCCGCTGCCTGAACAAAAACACTGTATTAAGCCAGGTCGATATGACAATGGATTTTTTTTAAATAGTCGAGGTTTCTGTGGTTTATCCGTTATACAGTGCTCAATGCCGGGGTATATATAGCGCTATACGTTAGGTCAGGTAAAAAACAGAGGCTATTTAATCCCGACAAGCCTGTTTCGCAGGTTTCCCCCTGCCTTTATCCCCTGAAGAGCAGAGAAACTTGTAGGGATGAAATAGCCTCTGTGTTTTTTCCTGACCTAACGTATTTTTTTAAATATATATTTTACATTTCCCCCACTCTGATGTTGAAAAAAATCGACATCCACACCAAAGGAGTTAAAATAATAATAATAAAATAAATAAATAAATAAAGTCACTTTGCATATAAATCATTCACCGACTTTAATGCGCATTTTGGTTGGTACTGGTGTCCAAATTATTTCGATACTTTTCTAAATAAAGGGGACCACAAAAAATGGCATTATTGGCTTTATTTTAACAACAAATCTTACAAAAAATATTGACGTAATCATAGTCCTATTGACTAGATAAGCTCCTGTACTTGGTATCATTACATTAGGTGTAGATCCACCAATGGCGTTTGTTTACATTTTGAAGCCGGTGAGCTACGGTGTGTAGTGAAGCGTGTTTAGCTATTCCTTACTTTATTTGTCGCCTTGGAGGCGAGGATTAGTGATTTAGAAGTAGCTAGCGTTTGTCGCTAGCTAGCTAGCCATGTCTTAAAGCACCTCTTCCAGAGGGCGTTTCAGTGTTATAACTTCACCTTCATCTTTACTTTTTAAGCCAAAATGCGTCCGTTCTCCCTTTTCTGTCTACACACCGCGTCTGCTTGTAAGTACTCCGTGATTGTGCGCTGCCGAACGTGCTCCTCTGCTCGTAAACCAGCAACGACACGACGTGACGACGACGGGGGGCGCGGTGGACCGGTACTTTTCAGAGGCGGTATGGTACCGAATATGATTAATTAGTTTCGCGGTACTATACTAATACCGGTATACCGTACAACCCTACACTGCAAAAACTGAAATCTAAGTAAGATGAAATATCTCAAATAAGGGTGATATTTGCTTATTTTCTGTCTGATAAGATAATTCTTCTCACGTAGAGGATTTTATGTTAGAGTGTTTTACTTGTTTTAAGGGTTTTGGTCCTAAATGATCTCAGTAAGATATTACAGCTTGTTGCTGAGATTTGATGACCTATATCAGGGGTGTCCAAACTTTTTCCACTGAGGGCCGCACACTAAAAAAATCAAGGCAAACGGGGGCCATTTGGATATTTTTCTATTTTAAAAACCAATACAATATATATATAAAAAAGATACATTTAGGCCTCCATTCAGACTTGAGTGACCAAAAGGTTTTGGTCAAAAAAAATATTACAAATGTGTCATTATTTAGTATTATTATTATTATTATTATTATTATTCAAGGTTTAAATATCTAGATCAACATTAGGTCTATCTGTCAATGTAACGCTTTTAAAGATTTAAGTTGTATGCCATTTTTGTCAAGGAAAAATGGCATACATACATTTTGTATATATGCCAAAATACATACAAAATGTATGTATTTTGTATGTATTTACAAAATACATACAGAAATGTATGTATTTTGTAAATACATACATTTATTTGTTTGTATTTAAAAATAAATACATACAAATTTATGTATTTATTTTGTATGTATAAAATAAATACAAAATTATTTGTATTTATAAAAATATGCAATATTTTCCCCTAATAAAATTTTTAAGTGGAATATTTGAGATTATATAATAATTGGAGTCTTAAAAAGGTCAATAACTCATAACAACATTGATTTTAATTCATTATTTTTTTGAGCAATGACACTTAAAAAAAAAAAAAAGTCCCACTAAAATTATTGGGGATCCAAAAGGGTCCTGCTCAGTAAAGTTTAAAAAAATAAATCCAACATTTTTTTTAACTTTTACCATAATAGTCTCAAGATCAACTTCAGGGGCCGTACTTATCAAGCTTCTTAGAGTGCCATTTTACACTTAAGTCCTGAGAATTTGCGAAATTTAGTCCTACTCTCAAACTTAAGAATAAAAGCTTTTTATCAACGTTCTTAAGTCTAAGAATCACTCCTACTCTCCACGATATTTAAGAGACCTTCAGAGGTGTCTTAAGTGGTTAGGAGTTGCCAGCAGGGGATGGCACTGAGGCGAGAGAGACGTGCGCGAACGTTCAGGGAACGGAACAATGTTGGGTTTTTTTTTGATGACGAGCAGCTGATCAAACGGTATCGTTTAGACAGAGCGGATATTATTTTTGTCACAGATTTAATACTTTTCGATTCCTTGTTGATTTCTGCATGTGTCTGCAGTGGGCTAGTATATATAGAGCCACCCACACCAGTTTCAAATGAGTTGCCTAATTAATGAATTGGAAAGAAAATGTTATGACAGTAGCGTATGTGTGTGGCCGTGAGGTGAGTGACGTCAGTGAGTGTGTGGGCGAGAGAAGAGAGGGAGCGGTAGCGTGAGTGCCGGCGGGGACTAGTTTGTTTTGTATTATTTTGTAGTTTATTGTCAAAATATACACTCCCATTGTCCACTTAAATATTTCCAAGATATTTCTTTATTCTTAGACAACGGGTTCCCTTCCGTGATTGGTCATTTCTATGGACACAGAAATGACGTCACCTAAAATTCCGTTCACGCCACATAGTAACGTCGTAATTCAGCTCTGAGTGTGACACTTAAGATTCAGTCCTACACTTCGCTGAAAGTGTGAGTAAGACGCTTGATAACTAACTTTTAAGTGCAGCTTTCAGCGAAGAATTTATTTACTCTTAAGTCAACTCTTAGCAGACTTCTTAGGAGTAATTCTAAGAAGCTTGATAAGTACGGCCCCAGATCTATCCGTCAATTATAAGTTTTTGTTTTTTGTTTGTTCGTTTTAGGCCCTTCTTTAAAAAAAACTTTGTTTTTTAAATGGCAACCAAAAAATATGCAACATTTTCCCCCCCAAAATATCTTAAAGTGGAATATTTAATGTGAAGTAAATGGAGCCTTAAATAGGTCAATAATTCATAATGACATTCATTTTGATTCATTATTAATTTTTAAATAAAGAAACAGCCTGCATGGCAGCTTTGTGTTATTAGACTAAATAATGCAACATTTTCTTGTTACATTTCACCTGTTTGCTCTTTTATACCACTTTTTATGTTTTTTATTTATTTTTCATTGTATTTTTAGAATGTGCCGTGGGGCCGTTAAAAAATTACCTGCGGGCCGCAAATGGCCCCCGGGCCGCACTTTGGACACGCCTGACCTATATTGAGTAAAACATGCTTGAAACTAGAATATCAAGTGTTGCAAAGCTGTGTCATCAACACTCACAAGTATAAAACTACTTTTTTAAAATATTATTATTTACTTCAAACATGATAAAAAAAATCATGATGCCGAGCGCATATCATTATGTCAAGATAAAGGCACTAGCATTTACTTCATTTAAGAATATTTTTCAACATGTTGAGCAAAAAGGTCTCATTTTTCTTCTACCAAGAAAAGTGCACTTGTTATTAGTGAGAATATTCTTATTTTAAGGTATTTTTGGGTTCATTGAGGTTAGCTAATTTTACTTGTTTTAGAAAGTCTTGACAAGCCGAATTTTCTTGTTCTATTGGCAGATAATTTTGCTTAGTTCAAATAAAGTACCCCTCATTTTCGTATTTTTTTTTTCTTGTTTTTGAACACTGACTTTTTGCAGCGTCGCACCCACTTAGCTCAGGAAACGACTTAGATGTCTTAATTACTTGTGTTTTGTTGTTGCCGAGAAACCAGAGTTTATGAAAAACTTCACCCTGGCCGGAGGTTTTTTCCCAAAAGCTTAATGTTTAAGGATAAAAAAAAGTTATGTTTGAGTGTAGGCAAAAGGGCATGACGCATTGAAAAATGTCTTTCCAAAAATGTCCGGGTTCATGTGGACATAGCCTATTAGCGTACATGCTTGCTTGCTCATATTTGCCCAGTGATTGGCTCACTAGGGTGTACCTTGGCTTGGATGGACCCATGACTCAGCCATGACGCTACGCTAATGCACGGCCAATTAACTGGTGACCCGGGGGCCAAATCCCGCCTAGGAACGACACCTCCTCTCCCTACATCAGGGGTCGGCAAACCAAAATGTTGAAAGAGCCATTATGGACCAAAAATATGAAGAAAAAATCTTAAAAGCCTTATATAAGAGTTATAATGAAGGTAGTAACACATGGTGTAAGTGTCTATATTAGCTTACCAGTGTTTCCCATAAACTGCCAAGATACCTGTGGCAGTGAGGGCGTGGCTATGGGCGTGGTCACCATGACATCATCGAGTAATTTGCATAATTTACTACAATGATATGATTTTCTCTAAAAAGGCTCAAAAAATGTATACTTACTAATTAATAATAACAGTTTTGTTTTAAATGTCCATCCATCCATCCATTTTACAATATAATTACAACACTTTATGTACATATATATATACAGATTTGAACAATAAGTTATTCACTGAAATATATTTATTAATTGTGGTTCTTACAAAAAATATATCTTATAAAAATATAAAAGCTAAAATGTCTCTTAAAACTCTGCCCCTTTAATTAGTGCATACTAAATAATTTAATTTTAGCCTACTACTACAACCATATTATTTACCAGCAACATAAAGTGAAACAGAGGCATTCTCTTTTGTAAAGTAAATCTTAACAGCCTATATGGGCATCTACATCAACTATATGATTTGCCTGAGAAGCTGGAAAGGACAAAAAAAAAAAAAAAAAATTAAAAAAAAAATCTATTTGTGGCGGACGTAATTCTTTCGCGGCGGGCCGCCACAAATAAATGAATGTGTGGGAAACACTGAGCTTACTATCAAAGGCTGAAGCTAATCTTTGATGACAGAAATGTATTTAAATTTCTATTCTACACAATTTTGCAACATTGGAAATAATTAGTCAAATGGAGGCTTCTCACAGGATAAGATAACTTCTGGAAATTACTGGTGTAGATGTGCATGTCCAAGTTTAAGGAAACGGCAGGCTGTCTTCTTCTAATGGAGGGGTGTCCAAACTTTTTCCACTGAGGGCCACACACGGAAAAATTTAAGCATACGGGGGCCATTTTGATATTTTTCATTTTCAAACCATAACAAAATTAAAAAAAATTTTTTTTTAACCTTTAGGGCTCCTGGGAACCAATAAAGGGTCAAGGGTCTCAGTCATTAAAATGTTAAAAATAAGTCAAATTATTATTATTATTTTTTACAGTATATCTCTATATCAACTTCAGGTTGATATCAAGTAAAAAAAAACAACCGGTTTTCTGCCTTTTCTGTCAAAGACAACTTTGTTTTTTATAGTAAAACTGAAATATGCAGTATTTAGTAATTAGAGCCCTAAAAGATCAATAATGCAGGACACCATTGATTTTAATTCTTTAATATTTTTGAGTAATCACCGTGAAAAGTTAAATAAAATATATTTGGTATCCAAAAGGTCCCCCACTCATAAAGTGATACATTTTTATTAGTTTTTTTTTTAACTTTTCATACTTAAATTACGAGATCAACTTCAGATATATCTGTCGATTTTACGTTTGAACTATTATTTTGTTTGTTTTATGCTCTTTTGTCAAATAAAACGTTGACGTTTTTATATGGCAACCACACAATATATGCAATATTTTTTCCACATAAAACATTTTAAAGTGAAACTTTTTAAGTAATAATTCATAGTAACATAGATTGTTTGTCTTTTTTTTCTCCAGCAATGGCAAAAAAATAAAAAATAAACAAAGACTAAAGAAAGCAAAAACAGCGTGCATGGCAGCTTTGTGTCAACATTGCAACTTTTTCTCATTAGATTTCACCTCATTCCACTTTTTTAAAATGTTTTTTTTTAATTTTTGCAATACTATCAATTTTGCAATTTTTGCAGAATGTGTGGGGGGCCGGTAAACGATTAGCTGCGGGCCGCAAATGGCCCCCGGGCCGCACTTTGGACACCTCTGTTCTAATGGATTCATTACAATCTTTGCAAGCTGGGTAACGTTTGCTGTGGTCTGGAACAGCATGGCGCAGAAACAACTATCAGAAACGCAGCCAATATTACAGACAGACAATGTGTCACGAGACATGCAAATATAAATTAAACACACAGAGGACATAAGTAAAGGATATTAAATGAGCTCAAATATAATAATAATAATAATAATAATGAATTGCATTTGTTACGCACTTTACATTTGTTAAAATCTCAAAGGGCTACAAAGTATTCAAAATAAAAATAGAAAGTAAGAATATATAATAAAAAATTAAAATAGAAATGAATCATGACACACACTAGATAAAACAGAAACATAGATAAAGTAGAAATAAATATACCTACAATTGAGGCATAATGATGCAATATGTGTCATAACGTGGGGTTTTTCGCAGCTTACTGCGAGGTTTGTTCTCCCGGGAAGCAATCGGACTATTCCGGACAAGGCGTGAAGGTAAGAACATATTGAATTATCTTCTCTCAAAAAGGTACAAAAAACGAAAAACAAGGCAGATCGCACTTGGAGTTAAAGTAAACAACTAGCATAAGCTATGGCATAGCAAGAAACAAACATGAAACTGTGGCATGAAAAGAGCATGCAACTGTGGCATGAAACGAGCAATGACGCCAGGACGACTAAGTGGCAAAGACGGGCTTAAATAATAGTCTCTTGATTAGAGCAGGTGCGTGTCCCGACCACACGAGGCAGGTGAAACTAATCAGTCGCCATGGAAACTAAAAAAAACAAAGATGTACAAAAACAGAAACTAACAGAAAATAACAAAAACATGATCCAGACCACAGATCATGACAATATGTACATTCCTCTAGCCTAAATAGCATGTTGGCATCGATTAATTTGCAGTCATGCACTGACCAAATATGCCTGATTAGCACTCCACACAAGTCGATAACACCAACAAAGCGCACCTTTGTGCATTCACGCACAGCATAAAACGTTTGGTGGACAAAATGAGACAAAGGAGGACTGTCATCAGAGAAAGTTGTACATGTAAACAAACTCTTCTCTCAAAAAGGTACAAAAAACGGAAAACAAGGCTGATCGCACATGGAGTTAAGTAAACAACTAGCATAAGCTATGGCATAGCAAGAAACAAACATGAAACTGTGGCATGAAAAGAGCATGGAACTGTGGCATGAAACGAGCAATGACGCCAGGACGACTAACTGGCAAAGACGGGCTTAAATAATAGTCTCTTGATTAGAGCAGGTGCGTGTCCCGACCATATGAGGCAGGTGAAACTAATCAGTCACCATGGATACTAAAACAAACAAGGATGTACAAAAACAGGAACTATACGGAGTCTTAAAACTAACAGAAAATAACAAAAACATGATCCAGACCACAGATCATGACAATATGTACATAAAGCTAGCCTAAATAGCATGTCGGCATCGATTAATTTGCAGTCATGCACTGACCAAATATGCCTGATTAGCACTCCACACAAGTCGATAACACCAACAAAGCGCACCTTTGTGCATTCACGCACAGCATAAAACGTTTGGTGGACAAAGTGAGACAAAGGAGGAGTGGCATCAGAGAAAGTTGTACATGTAAACAAACTCTCTTCTCTCAAAAAGGTACAAAAAAACGGAAAACAAGGCTGATCGCACATGGAGTTAAAGTAAACAACTAGCATAAGCTATGGCATAGCAAGAAACAAACATGAAACTGTGGCATGAAAAGAGCATGCAACTGTGGCATGAAACGAGCAATGACGCCAGGACGATTAAGTGGCAAAAACGGGCTTAAATAATAGTCTCTTGATTAGAGCAGGTGCGTGTCCCGACCATATGAGGCAGGTGAAACTAATCAGTCGCCATGGAAACTAAAAAAAACAAGGATGTACAAAAACAGGAACTATCGGAGTCTTAAAACTAACAGAAAATAACAAAAACATGATCCAGACCACGGATCATGACAATATGTACATTCCTCTAGCCTAAATAGCATGTTGGCATCGATTAATTTGCAGTCATGCAAACGTTTGGTGGACAAAATGAGACAAAAGAGGACTGTCATCAGAGAAAGTTGTACATGTAAACAAACTACGATGAGTTCAAGGGTCGCTGAAATTTGTAGGGCAAAACGGTGCTTGCCAAATACTCTCATCAGTGAAGCATGTTTAATGTAAACAGTGAGATTTCTAACATGTAGGAAGGGGTGTGTCATGTTTGTTGTTTTTTCACACATCTCTGAAAGAGGTCCAGGGAGCCACTAGGGCGGCGCTATGCGGCTCTAGAGCCGAGGGTTGCTGACCGCCCGCCTTGCATGTTTGCATCAATTTCCTGAAAACACTAGAGTGCTCCTGTTGTAGAGAAGGAGTCGTGTAACTGAGGCCAGCCGGTGTGGCTTGACCATGCATACGTTGGCAAACTCCACTCCCCAGTCAGGGCTTTTGGCTCGGTGCGCAACACGCTCGCCTCTCATGCGGACTACCAGAGTTTGCGTCCCCGTGCGGAACGGGATAAAGGCGGGGGGGGGGGGGGGAGGCCAGCTGGGTTACATTGGTGCAGTGACCCGGATTAGAGTGAGGTTCAGTGTGGCTGAGCAATGCAAACGTGAGTAAACCAATCTCCCCCGACGACTTTTAGCTTTACTCGCAAACATACAACACTGGGGTCAAAACTTGGGATTTGCATAGCAGAGGCGTTCCTCAAGGCAACCCTTTGAAAGGGAAATTCAAATTTTTTTTGAATTTTGCCTATCGTTTACAATCGTTATGAGAGACAAGAACGTGCATGTCTTTTCCCTTGTGTGTTGTTCATATTGTTGTTACTCAGCCAGCGTTTGTGGGTCTGATGGACCCCTTGCATTTTGTGGCTTTTAATGCCTCACAATCAAACACTTATGTTAAAATACTGAACAGATGTTTACCTTATCCCAATAAACATCTGTTCAGTATTTTAACATACAAGTGTTTGAATGTGAGGCAATAAAAGCCACAAAATGCAACGGGTCCAACAGACCCACAAAAATGGCATTATTTCAACCAAAAATTGCATTATTTAAAATGTTTTAAAAAATGGCATTTTTTTAAACAAAAAATCTAATCAGGGTACCACAAAAATTGCATTATTTTAACAAAAAATGCATTATTTAAAATGTTTTAAAAAATGGCATTATTAAAAAAAAAAAATCTAATCAGGGGACCACAAAAATGGCATTATTTCAACAAAAATTTGCATTATTTAAAATGTTTTAAAAAAATTGCATTATTCAAAAAAATAAAAAATCTAATCAGGGGACCACAAAAATGACATTATTTCAACAAAAATTTGCATTATTTAAAATGTTTTTAAAAAATGGCATTATTTTAACAAAAAGTCTAATCAGGGCACTACAAAAATGGCATTATTTGAAATGTTTTAAAAAATGGCATTATTCAAAAAAATAAAAAATCTAATCAGGGTACCACAAAAATGGCATTATTTCAACAAAAATTTGCATTATTTAAAATGTTTTTTAAAAATGGCATTATTTTAACAAAAAGTCTAATCAGTGCACTACAAAAATGGCATTATTTGAACAAAAAATTGCATTATTTAAAATGTTTTAAAAAATGGCATTTTTTTTAAACAAAAAATCTAATCAGGGGACCACAAAAATGGCATTATTTCAACAAAAATTTGCATTATTTAAAATGTTTTTAAAAAATGGCATTATTAAAAAAAAAAAAATCTAATCAGGGGACCACAAAAATGGCATTATTTCAACAAAAATTTGCATTATTTAAAATGTTTTTAAAAAATGGCATTATTTTAACAAAAAATCTAACCAGGGCACTACAAAAATGGCATTATTTCAACAAAAAATTGCATTATTTAAAATGTTTTGAAAAATGGCATTTTTTTAACAAAAAATCTAATCATGGGACCACAAAAATTGCATTATTGTAACAAAAAATGCATTATTTAAAATGTTTTAAAAAATGGCATTATTAAAAAAAAAAATCTAATCAGGGGACTACAAAAATGGCATTATTTCAACAAAAAATTGAATTGTTTAAAATGTTTTAAAAAATTGCATTATTTTAACAAAAAATGCATTATTTAAAATGTTTGAAAAAAATGGCATTATTTAAAAAAAAAGATCTAATCAGGGGACCACAAAAATTTGCATTATTTAAAATGTTTTTAAAAAATGGCATTATTTCAACAAAAAATTGCATTATTTAAAATGTTTTAAAAAATGGCATTTTCTTAACAAGAAATCTAATCAGGGGACCAAAAAAATTGCATTATTGTAACAAAAAATGCATTATTTAAAATGTTTTAAAAAATGGCATTATTCAAAACAAAACAAAAATCTAATCAGGGGACCACAAAAATGGCATTATTTCAACAAAAATTTGCATTATTTAAAATGTTTTTAAAAAATGGCATTATTTTAACAAAAAATCTAATCAGGGGACTACAAAAATGGCATTATTTCAACAAAAAATTGAATTATTTAAAATGTTTTAAAAAATTGCATTATTTTAACAAAAAATGCATTATTTAAAATGTTTGAAAAAAATGGCATTATTTAAAAAAAAAGATCTAATCAGGGGACCACAAAAATGGCATTATTTCAACAAAAATTTGCATTATTTAAAATGTTTTTAAAAAATGGCATTATTTTAACAAAACATCTAAACAGGGGACTACAAAAATTGCATTATTTGAACAAAAAATGTGTTATTTAAAATGTTTTTTTAAAAAATGGCATTATTTTAACAAAAAATCTAATCAGGGTACCACAAAAATGGCATTATTTTAACAAAAAATTGCACTATTTAAAATGTTTTAAAAAATGGCATTATTTTAACAAAAAAAATCTAATCAGGGGACCACAAAAATGGCATTATTTTAACAAAATATCTTAGGGTACATTAATCATATATGTTTCTTATTACAATCGAAGAACAATTTTGTCCTTAAATAAAATAGTTGCATTTTGTGGCTTTTAATGCCTCACAATCAAACACTTTTACACACACACACACACACACACACACACACACACACACACACACACACACACACACACACACACACACACACACACACACACACACACACACACACACACACACACACACACACACACACACACACACACACACACACACACACACACACACACACACACACACACCGGGCCTAGACAGGAGGAGGACAGAGTGTAGGCACACAGAACATCAGAGGGTCAAAAGTGCGAGAAAATGAGAGCAGACAGTGTTGACAAACAATGTTGCAACCTTGTGTGGGAACCGCAGGTGCAGAAACACAAACGAAGAATGCCCGTGGAGAAACTGGCAGATGTTTACCATATCCCAATAAACATCTGTTTAGTATTTTAACATAAAAGTGTTTGATTGTGAGGCATTAAAAGCCATAAAATGCAACGGGTCCATCAGACCCACAAACGCTGGCTGAGTAACAACAATATGAACGTTGCACGGAAAATTTCTCTGCCAGTTTCTGCATCCCACAGGGGTTCTTCTTTTGTGTTTCTGCACCTGCGGTTCCCACACAAGGTTGCAACATTGTTTGTCAACACTGTCTGCTCTCATTTTCTCGCACATTTGACCCTCTGATGTTCTGTGTATCTACACTCTGTCCTCCTCCTGTCTAGGCCTGCTCTGTGTGTGTGTGTGTGTGTGTGTGTGTGTGTGTGTGTGTGTGTGTGTGTGTGTGTGTGTGTGTGTGTGTGTGTGTGTGTGTGTGTGTGTGGTACACAGAACATTAATTTCCACACTTCTATTAGCCCCGGGTCCAGTGGACCCGGACATCTTATATGTAATAGAAATGTGTAGGGGGGGGGTGTATGGTGTGTGGTCATTAAATATGTATTCTGATATATATTCTTCTCAGAAAATGAGCCAAAGTCAGTGAGTCCCAGTTTGAAAAATTAATTAACTGTATCATTTTTCTTTTAATAAAAAATTAAATTGGGTCCCACAGACCCGAACACCACACAAGGGTTAAAGATGATAAAAAAACGTTTGCATTGTAGCCTTCAAAGTTCTCTAAAAAAAATTAAAAACCCTCAATCAACGTTTTATATACATGCTGCAAGTCTATATATAATGTAGTAACAGACACATTAATACACAATATATTAAATTGTTTTAAGAAAATGCCGGAACTTATTTCCGTTTCCACAAGCAGCTCACTTCCGACTCCCAGCAACAAAAGTGTGTTCCTACTTCCGGGAACAAACGCGAATGTGTTCTAATCATGGCAGACTTGGTAACCGACAACAATTTTTTTGACAAATGATGATTCACCCCCTTATCTTTTTGAAGCTGAATATACGGAGGATGAACAGCTGCTTCTCGAAGCCAACATGAAGAGAGGCTGAAATGTCGGAGAAGACGGAAGCCGAGAGAGTGAGGTCTGCGTGATTTTTACGCTATAAATGTGGAATTTGGAGACAAGCTATTTCGACATAAATGGAGTGCTTATTCAAAATAAACCAGGCAAAATTTCCCCGGCCAGCTACACGAAACGCAACAACTGTCCATCGAGCGAGTCACTATAATACTGATCATGATACGTTATTACAACTACAGTACATACGCTGTATGACTAGCGGTGTACAAACAAAACATGAAATGTGAGCTACTACTTTACAGATACTGTAATATGATTGTTCATGTTTTTTTGAGTAGGTAAAAACAAAAACAAAACGTTTGTCTTCTTCAGGACTGTGAACGAAGGGCAACATTCCCAAAAAAGTGCAGTTCCCCAGTCGTCATTTAGACTTACACAAACTTTATTGATCCACCAGGGAAATTGTTCCACACAGTAGCTCAGTTACAAAGGATGGAAAGTAAGGATGGAAAGGATATGCAGGTATAAAGCAGACTAAACATGTACCATAGTAGCAATATAACATATATGTAATATGTACATATTATATATAGAGTATATAATATGTACTGATACGTGATATTATGTTTTAGCGTTGGACGGTTTGAAAATGGTTTCAAGTTGAAGATGTGAAGAAATGCTGACTCTCTGTATGAACATAGCCAAGTTTAATGATCTTATTAATTCAGAACACACACCCACACAAGTGACTCAAAGGCATACTTGCTCAACAGCCATATGTGTCACACTAAGTTGTGGCCGTACAAACAACTCCGACACTGTCACAAACGCACGCAATACAATGAAACCGCAGCAAACAACAAGGACAAACACATTTCCAGGCCATATTTGCACCGCGACGCAACATAAACACGACGGACCAACTTCCCAGAATTCCCTGCAGCACCAACTCTTCCGGGACGCTGCAATATTATAATATATGTTTTACAATAATAATGATTTGTTCAACTTATTTAGTTTTACAAGAAGTGTCCTCTCTTTTTCGTCTATTCAACTGGTGGCCCGGTGAAAACAGTTAAAAAAAAACGGTGATAAACTAAACCAGTGTTTTACAGCCACTGTCCCACGGCACAGTCTGGTGTGCCGTGGGAGATCAGGTAATTTCACCTATTTGGGTTCAAAATATTTTTTGCAAACCAGTAATTATAATCCGCAAATGATGTGTTGTTGTTGAGTGTCTGTGCTGTCTAGAGCTCGGCAGAGTAACCGAGCCGCTCCCAGTCTGTGGAACGCTCTCCCTGACCACCTGAGGGCACCACAGACTGTGGATGCTTTTAAAAAAGGCTTAAAAGCCCTTCTTTTTAAAAAAGCCTTTTTTTAGATATGTGCATACTAGCTATAGCTATTTGGCTGTTCTAGTTTTTTATTTGTATTTATTTCCTTATTATCTTTTTAATTTTAATTTTAATTTTGTAATACACTGTAGCGCTTTGAGATTGTTTACTCAATATAAAGTGCTTTTTACAAATAAAATATATTATTATTATTATTACTATTATTATAACCATGTATTACACTTCCATATCAGTAGATGGCAGCATGTAGCTAATTGCTTTATAGATGTCGGGAACATAGTTTGTCGTGATCACAATATGCGGGAGGCAGTGTGCAGGTAAAAAAGGTATCTAACACTTAAACAAAAAATTAAATAAAAGGCCACTAAGTGCCACTAAGAAAAGGCATTGAAGCTTAGGGAAGGCTATGCAAAATGATGCTAAAACCGAAATGGCTGCAAAGTAAACAAAAACCGAATGCTGGATGACAGCAAAGACTTACGGCGCGTGGAGCAGACGGCGTCCACAAAGTACATGCGTACATGACACGACAATCAACAATGTCCCCACAAAGACGGATAGTCTTGATTGTGAAAACAAAGCAGGCGCGGGGCATAGCGTTCGAGGAAGACATGAAACTGCTACAGGAAAATACCAACAAAAGAGGAAAAGCTACCAAAATAGGAGCGCAAGACAAGAACTAAAACACTACACACAGGAAAACACCAAAAAACTCCAAATAAGTCATGGCGTGATGTGACAGGTGGTGACAGTACACCTACTTTTAGACAAGAGCTATAGTGATGCATTCTTGGTTATGGTTTGAATTGATATCTACGGAGCCCCTAAAGGGACATGGAGGGAAAAAAATGTTTTGCGAAATCTGTTTTCCCTATGTCAGTGAACCGGAAGTAAAACAGACAAAACGCTGGAGGAGCCTACCCATCATCTCTAGACACTAAGAACCACTCCAAATCGTCCTCCATGGTTGCAACTAACGTATTACGGTCCCACAACAGAGCACATATGTTGGGTATAGGCTCCCGCATGCTACCGCTCCTCCATCGCTGTGTCTGTTTCACTTCCTGTTCACTGACACAGGAAAACAAACTTTTGCGAGATCTTGCACAAGATCCATGTCCCAGTCTAGGGGCTCCGTAGATATCCAACAATTGCGAGAATGACTTTTTATTGTCAATATCGGCTACCGAGTTTCATTCTTCAATGATTTCTGCTGGTGTCTCTGGATTTTTTTCCAAGGAAAAAATGTGCCTTGGCTCAGAATCGGTAGGTCGTGAGTTCAAACCCCGGCCGAGTCATACCAAAGACTATAAAAATGGCACCCATTACCTCCGTGCTTGACACTCAGCATCAAGGGTTGGAATTGGGGGGTTAAATCACCAAAAAAGATTCCTGGGCGTGGCCACCGCTGCTGCTCACCTCACCTCCCAGGGGGTGATCAAGGGTGATGGGTCAAATGCAGAGAAATAATTTCGCCACACCTAGTGTGTGTGTGACAATAATTTGTACTTTAACTTTAAAAGGTTGACAAACACTGAACTAAACATTTTGCAGAAGGTCCCTAAAAAACAGCGGGGCTGACAAAACAAACAGACCAAAACCAAATGTTCTCCGTAATATACAAAAAAATGGTAACACTTTAGTATGGGGAACATATGAACCATTAATTAGTTGCTTATTAGCATAGGGTTAGGTTTAGGGTAAGAGTTAGGGTTAGGGTTGGGGTTAGAGAAGACTCTTAGTTAATGGCTTACTGGTTGGGTTAATAATGCAGAATAAGGCATTAATAAGTACATAAGTACTTAATAATGACTAATTAAGAGCCAATATGTTACTAATTTGCATGTTAATAAGCAACTAATTTATGGTGCATATGTCCCCCATACTAAAGTGTTACCAAAAATGTTCTCCGTAGTATAAAAATATATGATGACATTTTAGTATGGGGAACATATGAACCATTAATTAGTTGCTTATTAGCACAGGGTTAGGGTTAGAGTTGGGGTTGGGGTTGGGATTAGAGTTTGAGAAGACTCTTAGTTAATGGCTTACTGGTTGTAAAATAAGGCCATGCAGAATAAGGCATTAATAAGTACTTAAGTACTTAATCATGACTAATTAAGAGCCAATATGTTACTAGTCTGCATGTTAATACGCAACTAATTTATGGTGCATATGTTCCCATTACTAAAGTGTTACCAAAAATGTTCTCCGTAGTATAAAACAAATATGGTAACACTTTAGTATGGGGACATATGCACCATTAATTAGTTGCTTATTAGCATAGGGTTAGGGTTAGGGTAAGAGTTGGGATTAGGGTTAGGGTTGGGGTTGGGGTTAGAAAAGACTCTTAGTTGATGGCTTACTGGTTGTAAAATAAGGCCATGCAGAATAAGGCATTAATAAGTACTTAAGTACTTAATCATGACTAATTAAGAGCCAATATGTTACTAATTTGCATGTTAATAAGCAACTAATTTATGGTGCATATGTCCCACATACTAAAGTGTTACCAAAAATGTTTTCCGTAGTATAAAAAAAAATATGGTAACACTTTAGTATGGGGAACATATGAACCATTAATTAGTTGCTTATTAACATAGGGTTAGGGTTAAGGTAAGAGTTAGGGTTAGAGTTAGGGTTGGGGTTGGGGTTAGAGAAGACTCTTAGTTGATGGCTTATGGTTGTATAATAAGGCCATGCAGAATAATGCATTAATAAGTACTTAAGTACTTAATCATGACTAATTAAGAGCCAATATGTTACTAGTCTGCATGTTAATAAGCAACTAATTTATGGTGCATATGTTCCCTATATTAAAGTGTTACCAAAAATGTTCTCCGTAGTATAAAACAAATATGGTGACACTTTAGTATGGGGAACATATGAACCATTAATTAGTTGCTTATTAGCATAGGGTTAGGGTTAGGGTAAGAGTTAGGGTTAGGGTTGGGGTTAGGGTTAGAGAAGACTCTTAGTTGATGGCTTACTGGTTGTGTAATAAGGCCATGCAGAATAAGGCATTAATAAATACTTAAGTACTTAATAATGACTAATTAAGAGCCAATATGTTACTAATTTGCATGTTAATAAGCAACTAATTTATGGTGCATATGTTCCCCATACTAATGTGTTACCAAAAATGTTCTCCGTAGTATAAAAAAAAATATGGTAACACTTTAGTATGGGGAACATATGAACCATTAATTAGTTGCTTATTAGCATAGGGTTAGGGTATGAGTTAGGGTTAGGGTTAGGGTTGGGGTTAGAGAAGACTCTTAGTTGATGGCTTACTGGTTGTATAATAAGGCCATGCAGAATAAGGCATTAATAAGTACTTAATAATGACTAATGTTCTCCATACTAAAGTGTTACCAAAAATATGACTACTAACAAAGGAATAAGTCTAGCTTTTTGGAAATGTGGCCCCAGAAATAATTTGGTTGACTATCCCCGCTGTAACACATGAGAATAGATCACTTCATCACAAGAGCAACTTCAACAACCAGCGCTACCCATTTTTTTTGTTTTCTTTCCAACGTGCCCAGCAACTGAGCAGTGACTCAAACCCTAAAACCGGAATAAGACCTCAGAAAGCAACTCCGGAGACTTCTGGGTTGTATTTCACAGTTTGCAGCCGCGCTCTCGCTCTCTCTTTCTTAATGCATAAATCAGCCGACTTCCGCACGCTTTTCTGCAGATGAAAACGTAAAG
>NC_084755.1:35584634-35609634 GCF_033978785.1 Entelurus aequoreus | reverse complement strand
TATTGTACGGCATTATTCACATGTGAATAATATAAATACAGTCTATTATACAGCATTATTCACATGTGAATAACATAAATACAGTCTATTATACAGCATTATTCACATGTGAATAACATAAATACAGTCTATTATACAGCA
This sequence comes from Entelurus aequoreus, assembly GCF_033978785.1. Lineage (NCBI taxonomy): Eukaryota > Metazoa > Chordata > Actinopteri > Syngnathiformes > Syngnathidae > Entelurus > Entelurus aequoreus. Next base: position 35,609,493 of record NC_084755.1, on the reverse strand, counting down.
TTATTCACATGTGAATAACATATATACAGTCTATTATACAGCATTATTCACATGTGAATAACATATATACAGTCTATTATACAGCATTATTCACATGTGAATAACATAAATAGTCTATTATACAGCATTGTTTACATGTGAATAACATAAATACAGTCTATTATACAGCATTATTCACATGTGAATAACATAAATACATTTAAGAGATTAATATATTTTTGCACCCACATTACATGAAACTAAATACGTCTCGAAGACCTCCTACGTAGACCACGTGTCAGGGAGAAAGAAGATGGAGAGAGAAAAAAAACAGAGAATGCTGAGGACCCCCTGCTGGTACCACTGAGCCATCCATTAGCTGATGCAGACGTGATTGATGCAACTCCAAAAGCTTTTCCCCGAAACTTGTCAGTGAATTGTTTTCCCCGTTAAAAGCTCATTTTCACGACACGGTGAACAACACAGATATGCTAATAACTTCTGCCCAAACCAGCGTGCATCTCAGCGTTGTGCTATGGATGACAAAGTGGATTATTTCTGTTATTACTATCCACATTTATACTTTCTATTTTCCCATTTTTTTTATTTAGGGTTCCATCTTTGACTGTACGTTTGGAATGTGATTAATAAAAAACAACAACTGTGTGCCACAAAAAGCTCTAAGTCGCCCAGTCCCAGAAGGACTCCATATGGTTTTCTACACCAAAATTCATCTATTTATTCAACTACTTCTTCTCCAGATTTTGTCACGCTCTACCTTCCACATTGTTCACCCGATTCAAACTGTTCCAACTTCAAACCGTTCGGCCTGTTCCCAGAAAATTCCCAGATTTCCAGGTTTTCCGGGACATTTTTCCCATTCAAAATGAATCGCCCGTTTTTCAAACTTCCACCATTTCCACATTTTTCAACCGATGCAAACCATTCCACCTTCAACACATTCCACCGTCCTGGACATTTAAACTACCTTTTTCCTAAGTTAAAAAAAATTCCTGGATTTTCCAGAATCCCTGGTTTTCCAAAGCCTTATTTCCACCCTTTTTTCTGACGACTACTCCTTCCACATTTTTCAACGCTTTTCAACCGTTCCACCGTCAAAAAATTCCTCTTACGGAATTCCTGAAATTTCGGGAAAACTGGGAATTTTTCTTGTACAAAAAACAACGTTGTTTTTTGTACAAGAAAAACTCCCAGTTTTCCCGAAATTTCAGGAATTACGTAATACCATTTCTCAATTCAACATGTTACTACTTCAACATTTCTCGACCGATTTGAAAATTTATATCACCAACCATTTTAATTCATTCATACCATTCATGTTTTTTTTACAATTTTCCAAAAAATTCCCGCTTTTATCAAAATTCCCAATTTTGGGGGAAATTTCCATTGAAATCAATGGGACATTCTTCAAAGTTCCACAACTCCGACATTTTTCATCTGATTCAAACTGTTCCAACTTCAAAATATTCAGCATATTCCCAGAAAATTCCCAAATTTCCACAAAAAAAAATTCCAGAACATTTTTCCCATTCAAAATGAATCGGCCGTTTTTCAAATCGGCCGTTTTTCAAACTTCCACCATTTCCACATTTTTCAACCGATACAAACCATTCCACCTTCAACACATTCCACCGTCCTGGACATTTAAACTACCTTTTTTCTAAGTTAAAAAAAATTTCAGGATTTTCCAGAATTCCTGGTTTTCCAAAGCCTTATTTACACCCTTTTTTCTGACGACTACTCCTTCCACACCACCGTCAAAAAAATCCTCTTAATCAGGACAAAAAACGATTTTTTTTTGGACATGAAAAATTCCCAGTTTTCCCGAAATTCCAGGAACTCCGTAATACCATTTCTCAATTCAACTTGTTACTACTTCAACATTTCTCGAACGATTTTAAAAAATTCCATCACCAATAATTTAAATTCATTCATACCATTCATGTTTTTTACCATTTTCTAAAAAATTCCTGCTTTTACCAAAATTCCCAATTTTGGGGGAAATTCCCATTGAAATCAATGGGACATTCTTCAAAGTTCCACAACTCCCACATTTTTCATCTGATTCAAACTGTTCCAACTTCAAAATATTCAGCCTATTCCCAGAAAATTCCCAGATTTCCCAGAATTCCAGGTTTTTCAGGACATTTTTCCCATTCAAAATGAATCGGCCGTTTTTCAAACTTCCACCATTTCCACATTTTTCAACCGATACAAACCATTCCACCAATCTGGACATTTAAACTAACATTTTTCTAGGTTAAAAAAAATTCCCAGTTTTCCCGAAATTCCAGGAATTCCATAATACCATTTCTCAATTCAACATGTTACTACTTCAACATTTCTTGACTGATTCGAAAAATTCCATCACCAACCATTTCAACTCATTCAGACCCATTCAAGTTTTGCATCATTTTCCAAAAAATTCCAGCTTTTACCGAAATTCCCAATTTTGAGGGAAATTTCCATTGTAATCAATGGGACATTCTTCAAAGTTCCACAACTCCCACATTTTTCATCTGATTCAAACTGTTTCAACTTCAAAATAGTCAGCCTATTCCCAGAAAATTCCCAGATTTCTCAGAATTCCATGTTTTCCGGGACATTTTTCCCATTCAAAATGAATCGCCCGTTTTTCAAACTTCCACCATTTCCACATTTTTCAACCGATACAAACCATTCGACCTTCAACACATTCCACCGTCCTGGACATTTAAACTACCTTTTTCCTAAGTTAAAAAAAATTCCAGGATTTTCCAGAATTCCTGGTTTTCCAAAGCACTACTTCCACCCTTTTTTCTGACGACCACTCCTTCCACATTTGTCAACGCGTTTCAACCGCTCCACCGTCAAAAAATTCCTCTTAATCAGGACAAAAAACAAAGTTGTTTTTTTGTACAAGAAAAATTCCCAGTTTTCCCGAAATTCCAGGAATTCCGTAATACCATTTCTCAATTCAACATGTTACTACTTCAACATTTATTGACCGATTTGAAAAATTATATCACCATCCCAATTCATACCAAATTCCTGCTTTTACCGAAATTCCCAATTTTGGGGGAAAATCCCATTGAAATCAATGGGACATTCTTCAAAGTTCCACAACTCCCACATTTTTCATCTGATTCAAACTGTTCCAACTTCAAAATATTCAGCCTATTCTTGGAAAATTCCCAAATTTCTCAGAATTCCAGAACATTTTTCCCATTCAAAATGAATCGGCCGTTTTTTCAAACTTCCACCATTTCCACATTTTTCAACCGATACAAACCATTCCACCTTCAACACATTCCACCGTCCTGGATATTTAAACTACCTTTTTTCTAAGTTAAAAAAAATTCCAGGATTTTCCAGAATTCCTGGTTTTCCAAAGCCCTATTTCCACCCTTTTTTCTTCTGACTACTTCTTCCACATTTTTCAACGCGTTTCAACCGTTCTACCGTCAAAAAATTCCTCTTAATCAGGAAAAAAACAACGTTTTTTTGTACAAGAAAAATTCCAAGTTTTCCTGAAATTCTAGGAATTCTGTAATACCATTTCTCAATTCAACATGTTACTACTTCAACATTTCTTGACCGATTTGTACAATTCCATCACCAACCATTTCAACTCATTCATACCATTCATGTTTTTTACCATTTTCCAGAAAATTCCCGCTTTTACCAAAATTCCCAATTTTGGGGGAAATTTCCATTGATATCAATGGGACATTCTTCAAAGTTCCACAATTTCCAAATTTTTCATCTGATTCAAACTGTTCCAACTTCAAAATATTCGGCCTATTCCCAGAAAATTCCCGGATTTCCCAGAATTCCGGGTTTTCCGGGACATTTTTCCCATTCAAAATGAATCGGCCTTTTTTTCAAACTTCCACCATTTCCACATTTTTCAACCGATACAAACCATTCTACCTTCAACACATTCCACCATCCCGGAAATTTAAACTACTTTTTTTTCTAAGTTCAGAAAAATTCCAGGATTTTCCAGAATTCCTGGTTTTCCAAAGCCCTATTTCCACCCTTTTTTCTGACGACTACTCCTTCCACATTTTTCCACGCGTTTCAACCGTTCCACCGTCAAAAAATTCCTCTTAATCAATAAAAATTCAAATTTTTCCAGAAATTCCAGGAATTCCGTAATACCATTTCTCAATTCAACATGTTGCTACTTAAACATTTCTCGACCGATTTGAAAAATTGAATTGAAAAAAAGGAATTATGGTGTGGGGTTGTTTTCCAGGAGTTGGGCTAGGCCCCTTAGTTCCAGTGAAAGGAACTTTGAATGCTCCAGGATACCAAAACATGTTGGACAATTCCATGCTCCCAACCTTGTGGGAACAGTTTGGAGCATGACTGTGCACCAGTGCATAAAGCAAGGTCCATAAAGACATGGATGACAGAGTCTGGTGTGGATGAACTTGACTGGCCTGCACAGAGTCCTGACCTAAACCCGATAGAACACCTTTGGGATGAATTAAAACAGAGACTGAGAGCCAGGCCTTCTCCACCAACATCAGTGTGTGACCTCACCAATGCGCTTTTGGAAGAATGGTGGAAAATTCCTATAAACACACTCCGCAACCTTGTGGACAGCCTTCCCAGAAGAGTTGAAGCTGTAATAGCTGCAGACGGTCATCATATTGAACCCTATGGGTTAGGAATGGGATGGCACTTCAAGTTCATATGTGAATCAAGGCAGGTGGCCAAATACTTTTGGCAATATAGTGTATATATCTGATTTGGTGTGCAGTGTAAAGGTGCCTAATAAATGTTGTCTCGAGTAAACCACATGTAGTTACAGTAAAAATGTGTCATTCCTTGGCACTAAAATGAAGTAAGAGGAGGAGAAGAGGCTGGCGTTGTATTTCACCAGCTGCAGTAGAAGACGGATTCCATGGGTTTCCCTGGTAGCCGATCAGTAAACCTGGTCAGCTTAGAGACAAGCCCAGGTTTATTCATGTTAAGGTTACTTCCAGGTGAATTCAAAGCCACGGGAGGCCAAGTGTGACACTTTAACTGGGTAAATACTGCACATTTCCGCCAAGCTGGAACGCCATAAAACTTAAACACATTGAGTTGTTTTGGTGTGGTGACAACATTCTGGAGGATATACACAAAAACATCCCCCACTGGATTCGTGAGGAATTGTAAGACCTCTGGATTCGGACATTCGGACAGTAAAATATTAGTATATTAGTAGTTTAAAAATGTCAGCTTTTTCTCATTTAATTCCGATTTTTTGCTCTTTTTTCTTACATTTTTACTGTTGTTTTTTTTTCCAATGTAAGAATAGAATAATAATAATAATAAAAATAATAATAATATTGCGTAACCTATTGTGTCCAAACGTATGCCTGTACGAAAACATCAATTTTCAGTTACATATTTGAAACAGTGTTTATTATTATTGTTGTTATTTTTCAAAGTGATTCGGACATTCGGACAGTAAAATATTAGTATATTAGTAGTTTAAAAATGTCAGCTTTTTGTCATTTTATTCCAATTTTTTGCTAATTTTTCTTACATTTTTACAGTTGTTTTTTTTTTCAATGTAAGAATAGAATAATGATGATAATAAAAATAATAATATTGCATAACCTATTGTGTCCAAAAGTATGCCTGTACGAAAACATCAATTTTCAGTTACGTATTTAAAACAGTGTTTATTATTGTTGTTGTTATTTTTCAAATTGATTACTTCATAAACCTCACCAGACACGGAAAATATGTAGTATTTAATTGTTTTTTTGGATTAACTAATTAACTAAACTTTGTTCATATTTTAAGTATATTTTATTTTTATGATGAGCGCTTCTAATATTTTAGTTCAGGGGTGTCGAAAACTTTTTTTTTATAAATCATTTTTCTTTATAAACAGATAAAATATGTTATTATTAGCTTAAATAATTCAGTTTTTGCTCTTTTTTCTTACATTTTTACTGTTGTTTTTTTCCAATGTAAGAATAGAATAATAATAATAATAAAAATAATAATAATATTGCATAACCTATTGTGTCCAAAAGTATGCCTGTACGAAAACATCAATTTTCAGTTACATATTTAAAACAGTGTTTATTATTGTTGTTGTTATTTTTCAAATTGATTACTTCATAAACCTCACCAGACACGGAAAATATGTAGTATTTAAATTGTTTTTTTGATTAACTAATCTTTGTTCATATTTTAAGTATATTTAATTTTTATGATGAGCGCTTCTAATATTTTAGATCAGGGGTGTCGAAAACTTTTTTTTTATAAATAATTTTTTTTATAAACAGATAATATGTTATTGTTAGCTTAAACAATTCAGTTTTTGCTCTTTTTTCTTAAATTTTTACTGTTGTTTTTTCCAATGCAAGAATAGAATAATAATAATAATAATAAAAATAATAATAATATTGCATAAACTATTGTGTCCAAAAGTATGCCTGTACGAAAACATCAATTTTCAGTTACGTTTTTAAAAAAGTGTTTATTATTGTTGTTATTTTTCAAATTGATTACTTCATAAACCTCACCAGACACAGAAAATATGTAGTATTTTATTTTATTTATTTATTAACTAATTAACTAAACTTTTTTCATATTTTAAGTATATTTTATTTTTATGATTAGCGCTTCTAATATTTTAGATCACGGGTGTCGAAAACTTTTTTTTTTATAAATTTTGTTTTTTTATAAACAGATTATATATGGTATTATTATCTTATAATAATTCAGTTTTTGCTCTTTTTTCTTACATTTTTACTGTTGTTTTTTTCCAATGTAAGAATAGAATAATAGTAATAATAATAAAAATAATAATAATATTGCATAACCTATTGTGTCCAAAAGTATGCCTGTACGAAAACATCAATTTTCAGTTACATATTTAAAACAGTGTTTATTATTATTGTTGTTATTTTTCAAATGGATTACTTCATAAACCTCACCAGACACGGAAAAATATATAGTATTTAATTTTTTTTTAAATTAACTAATTAACTAAACTTTGTTCATATTTTAAGTATATTTTATTTCTATGATGAGCGCTTCTAATATTTTAGATCAGGGGTGTCGAAAACTATTTTTTTTATAAATAATTTTTTTTATAAACAGATAATATATGTTATTATTATCTTAAATAATTCAGTTTTTGCTCTTTTTTCTTACATTTTTACTGTTGTTTTTTTCCAATGTAAGAATAGAATAATAATAATAATAATAATAAAAATAATAATAATATTGCATAACCTATTGTGTTCAACAGTATGCCTGTACGAAAACATCAATTTTCAGTTACGTTTTTAAAACACTGTTTATTATTGTTGTTGTTATTTTTCAAATTGATTACTTCATAAACCTCACCAGACACAGAAAATATGTAGTATTTTATTATTATTTTTAATTAACTAATTAACTAAACTTTGTTCATATTTTAAGTATATTTTATTTTTATGATTAGCGCTTCTAATATTTTAGATCACGGGTGTCGAAAACTATTTTTTTATACATTTTGTTTTTTTATAAACAGATAATATATGTTATTATTATCTTAAATAATTCAGTTTTTGCTCTTTTTTCTTAAATTTTTACTGTTGTTTTTTTCCAATGTAAGAATAGAATAATAATAATAATAATAATATTGCATAACCTATTGTGTCCAAAAGTATGCCTGTACAAAAACATACATTTTCAGTTACATATTTAAAACAGGGTTTATTGTTATTGTTGTTATTTTTCAAATTGATTACTTCATAATCCTCACCAGACACAGAAATTTTTTTTTTTATTAACTAATTAACTAAACTTTGTTCATATTTTAAGTATATTTTATTTTTATGATGAGCGCTTCTAATATTTTAGATCAGGGGTGTCGAAAACTTTTTTTTTTCTAAATAAAAAAATGTTATAAACATATAATATATGTTTAAAGGCAAAAGTTGTGTTATAGGTGATTAAGTATGTTATTATTAGCTTAAATAATTCAGTTTTTGCTCGTTTTTTCTTACATTTTACTGTTTATGTTATTTGAAAACACACAACTTTTGAAATTTTAGCAGACACATTAGCTGTATTTGCACAAAGTATTGGATCAGTATTGCCGATACCAGCCTGAATTTTACTCGGTATCGGATCAGAAAGAAAATCAGTGGTATCGCACATCACTAACGTTTAGTAATTTTAGCTTTTAGATATTAAAAAATATATATTCTGATCCAGGTCATTCTAACCTGTGCTTCGATATTATATTTTAATGATAGAAGGGTTACATACGTATGTGTGGGTGACCCTGGGGAAACATTTTATAGTGTCTTGCATGGAGGAATTCGAACCAGGAACCCTTCATTTACGGGACAACACACTCTGCTCATTGCTTCATTGGTTATACTGGTCTTCATGCATGTCTCCACTCCAAGTGTTTCAGCCTTGAAGAGGTAATGCGCCTCCTAAAAAGGTCAGCGATAAATCACAAAGCAAAGGGAGAAGCACTAGCGTACACAGGCATGTGGAGACACACACCCACACCCACACACACACACACACACACACACACACACACACACACACACACACACACACACACACACACACACACACACACACACACAGGTTATCATTCGGAATGGGGACCAAGTTTTTGATCATCACTTGTGGGGACCAGCCTTTCTACAGGTTGTGGAGGGTTTAGGTTTGGTTGATGTCAACACTTCAGTCATCAACAATTGCATCACCATAAAAGTGGGTGACATTGTTATCACCAGGAAAGATGAGGTCACCTACCTAGGTTCCATTCTAGAGGCTAATCTTTCCTGTGATAAAATGGCAACCAAGGTAATCAAAAAGGTCAACCAAAGAACGAGATTTCTCTACAGAATCTCCTCTCTGGTCAACAAAAGCACCATGAGGATTCTGGCGGGAACTCTCGTTCAACCCCTTTTCGATTACGCATGCACCTCCTGGTACCCTAGCACCTCCATAACCCTCAAATCTAGACTCCAAACATCCCAGAACAAGCTAGTCAGGTTACTTCTAGACCTCCACCCCAGATCACACCTCACTCCTACCCACTTCTCCAAAGTGGGCTGGCTCAGGGTGGAGGACAGAGTAAAACAACTTGCACTGAGCCTAGTCTATAAAATCCGCTTCACCTCCCTGATACCGAAGTACATGTCAAACTACTTCCTTAACCACAACACCAGGGGGAGCTCCACTAACCACGTTAAACCCAGATTCCGATCTAACAAAGGTCTTAACTCATTCTCTTTCTATGCCACATCAATATGGAATGCACTCCCAACAGGTGTAAAAGAAAGGGCATCTCTATCCTCTATTGTACGGAATATGTACTGTACTGTGCAATCTACTAATAAAAGTTTCAATCAATCAATCAATCATCAGAGAAATGGACATTGAAACAGTGTAGGACTGACTTGGTAGGATATGTACAGCAAGTAGTGGACATAGAGAGAGAGAGAGATCAGAAAGCATAAGAATAAGTATCTACATTTCATTATTTACATTTGATTATTTACAATCCGGGGAGGTAGGATGTGGAAGGGAGGGTGTGTTAGTTTAGGGTTGAAGTTGCCTGGAGGTGTTCTTATAGTGCGGTTTTGAAGGAGGATAGAGATGCCCTTTCTTTTGCACCTGTTGGGTGTGCATTCCATATTGATGTGCCATAGAAGGAGAATGAGTTAAGACCTTTGTTAGATCGGAATCTGTTTTTTTTCTTTCAAAAAGCACCTGGTGTCGAACTTTTGAGATCGGCCTCAGTCCACAAAGACCTTTCAACATCTCACCCAAGTTAATTGGGCATACATGCACGCACACGCCCCTCCCCAAACCAACGCCTTCACCAGTGCTTAATTCCTCCGGGGTTGTGGGGGCTGAGTAGCGCTTTATAGCGGCAGCCGGCCTCCAGGGTCCCAACTCCCCCCTCCTTTTTGTTGCGAGTTGTTGTGATTACATGTACCATGTTTATGTGTGCCATGCTATGTGACGTTTTTTCCTCGGACTCAGTCTGGACCACTCCTGAGGGTCCAGCCTCAGACTGATATTTTTTTTACTCTTCCCCCTTTCCCAATGTCACCTCTTTCCCACCTTTTTAAGGAGCGCTGTAAGTGGCTGATCCGTTGGCGGTCCCGTCTTGTCCCCCTGTAACGTATGTCTGCTCTTCGCGGGATTGTGCCAGAAATGTAATTCCAGTTCTTATGTGCCTTGTGCATGTTAAGAGTGGACAAAATAAAGCTGCTGTCTGGTGTCTGTCTGCTGTCTGTTAACGTGGTTAGTGGAGCTCCCCCTGGTGTTGGGGTTATGCCGGTCATATACGTTATGGAAGTAGTTTGACATGTACTTCGGTATCAGGGAGGTGTAGCGGATTTTACAGACTAGGCTCAGTGCAAGTTGTTTTTGGATCTGACTATCATTTAAAAAAGGTTTCCCTTTAGGGGACCTGTTTTTTAAACTTTGTTCATATTTTAAGTATATTTTATTTTTATGATTAGCGCTTCTAATATTTTAGATCACGGGTGTCGAAAACTTTTTTTTTAATAAATTTAGTTTTTTTATAAACAGATGATATATGGTATTATTATCTTATAATAATTCAGTTTTTGCTCTTTTTTCTTACATTTTTACTGTTGTTTTTTTCCAATGTAAGAATAGAATAATCGTAATAATAATAAAAATAATAATAATATTGCATAACCTATTGTGTCCAAAAGTATGCCTGTACGAAAACATACATTTTCAGTTACATATTTAAAACAGTGTTTATTATTATTGTTGTTATTTTTCAAATTGATTACTTCATAAACCTCACCAGACACGGAAAAGATGTAGTATTTAATTGTTTTTTTAATTAACTAATTAACTAAACTTTGTTCATATTTTAAGTATATTTTATTTTTATGATGAGCGCTTCTAATATTTTAGATCAGGGGTGTCGAAAACTTTTTTTTAAATAAATAATTTCTCTTTATAAACAGATAATATATGTTATTATTAGCTTAAATAATTCAGTTTTTGCTCTTTTTTCTTACATTTTTAATGTTGTTTTTTTCCAATGTAAGAATAGAATAATAATAATAATAAAAATAATAATAATATTGCATAACCTATTGTGTTCAAAAGTATGCCTGTACGAAAACATCAATTTTCAGTTACATATTTAAAACAGTGTTTATTATTGTTGTTGTTATTTTTCAAATTGATTACTTCATAAACCTCACCAGACACAGAAAAGATGTAGTATTTAATTTTTTAAAAATTAAATAATTAACTAAACTTTGTTCATATTTTAAGTATATTTTATTTTTATGATGAGCGCTTCTAATATTTTAGATCAGGGGTGTCGAAAACTTTTTTTTAAATAAATAATTTCTCTTTATAAACAGATAATATATGTTATTATTAGCTTAAATAATTCAGTTTTTGCTCTTTTTTCTTACATTTTTACTGTTGTTTTTTTCCAATGTAAGAATAGAATAATAATAATAATAAAAATAATAATAATATTGCATAACCTATTGTGTTCAAAAGTATGCCTGTACGAAAACATCAATTTTCAGTTACATATTTAAAACAGTGTTTATTATTGTTGTTGTTATTTTTCAAATTGATTACTTCATAAACCTCACCAGACACGGAAAATATGTAGTATTTAATTTTTTTTTTAATTAACTAATTAACTAAACTTTGTTCATATTTTAAGTATATTTTATTTTTATGATGAGCGCTTCTAATATTTTAGATCAGGGGTGTCGAAAACTTTTTTTTTAATAAATAATTTCTCTTTATAAACAGATAATATATGTTATTATTAGCTTAAATAATTCAGTTTTTGCTCTTTTTTCTTACATTTTTACTGTTGTTTTTTTCCAATGTAAGAATATAATAATAATAATAATAAAAATAATAATAATATTGCATAACCTATTGTGTTCAAAAGTATGCCTGTACGAAAACATCAATTTTCAGTTACATATTTAAAACAGTGTTTATTTTTGTTGTTGTTATTTTTCAAATTGATTACTTCATAAACCTCACCAGACACGGAAAAGATGTAGTATTTAATTTTTTTTTTAATTAACTAATTAACTAAACTTTGTTCATATTTTAAGTATATTTTATTTCTATGATGAGCGCTTCTAATATTTTAGATCAGGGGTGTCGAAAACTTTTTTTTTAATAAATAATTTGTCTTTATAAACAGATAATATATGTTATTATTAGCTTAAATAATTCCGTTTTTGCTCTTTTTTCTTACATTTTTACTGTTGTTTTTTTCCAATGTAAGAATAGAATAATAATAATTATAAAAATAATAATAATATTGCATAACCTATTGTGTTCAAAAGTATGCCTGTACGAAAACATCAATTTTCAGTTACATATTTAAAACAGTGTTTATTATTGCTGTTGTTATTTTTCAAATTGATTACTTCATAAACCTCACCAGACACGGAAAAGATGTAGTATTTAATTTTTTTTTAAATGAACTAATTAACTAAACTTTGTTCATATTTTAAGTATATTTTATTTTTATGATGAGCGCTTCTAATATTTTAGATCAGGGGTGTCGAAAACTTTTTTTTTAATAAATAATTTCTCTTTATAAACAGATAATATATGTTATTATTAGCTTAAATAATTCAGTTTTTGCTCTTTTTTCTTACATTTTTACTGTTGTTTTTTTCCAATGTAAGAATAGAATAATAATAATAATAAAAATAATAATAATATTGCATAACCTATTGTGTTCAAAAGTATGCCTGTACGAAAACATCAATTTTCAGTTACATATTTAAAACAGTGTTTATTATTGTTGTTGTTATTTTTCAAATTGATTACTTCATAAACCTCACCAGACACGGAAAAGATGTAGTATTTCATTTTTTTTTAAATTAACTAATTAACTAAACTTTGTTCATATTTTAAGTATATTTTATTTCTATGATGAGCGCTTCTAATATTTTAGATCAGGGGTGTCGAAAACTTTTTTTTAAATACATATTTTTTTTAATAAACAGATAATATACGTTATTAGCTTAAATAATTCAGTGTTTGCTCTTTTTTTTTTTTTTTACATTTTTACTGTTGTTTTTTTTCCAATGTAAGAATATAATAATAATAATAAAAATAATTATATGTCCCCATTAAGTCAGCATTGCCAGAACACACACACACACACACACACACACACACACACACACACACACACGCACACACACACACACACACACACACACACACACACACACACACACACACACACACACACACACACACACACACGCACACAGACAGTGTATCATTCACAGATCAATGGTTCACTAATCTGGCATGGCCTTCTGACTGTCTGATGGCCCAGACACACAAATAAGGAGGGAGTGTTTGTTGAGAAAGTGGGTGGACGTGCTGCCATAGAGGCGGGCCCCGTCCCAGTGTTTGTGTGTGTTGGATGTCTGTTAGTATTGGTTTTGTAGCTGACAGATGTTTGGGGATTAGGTGAGGCAAGGCGTGACCGACCGCAGCTACAGAACCGACTGCAGATGGAATTAATTAATACGCACAAACACAACGACACGGTGACGTCAATGAGAGGCTTCCCTCCCCTCATATTACATCTATATGATCTATTAAAAGGGGACGCATGATTGTAATCTACATTTAACACGCGGTCACTCACAGCATAACCTGCTCACTGAACATTGGGAAAAACAGACACCATTCACACAAGCCCGTGGGATCGTCGTATTGTGAGGCACAGGCACGACATCACATGGACAAAGATAAGACCTTCTGGAGGAAAGTTCTGTGGTCGGATGAAACACAAATGGAGCTGTTTGGCCACAATACCCAGCAATATGTTTGGAGGAGAAAAGGTGAGGCCTTTAATCCCAGGAACACCACTCCTACCGTCAAGCATGGTGGTGGTAGTATTATGCTCTAGGCCTGTTTTGCTGCCAATGGAACTGGTGCTTTACAGAGAGTAAATGGGACAATGGAAAAGGAGGATTACCTCCAAATTCTTCAGGACAAGCTAAAATCATCAGCCGGGAGGTTGGGTCTTGGGCGCAGTTGGGTGTTCCAACAGGACAATGACCCCAAACACACGTCAAAAGTGGTCAAGGAATGGCTAAATCAGGCTAGAATGAAGGTTTTAGAATGGCCTTCCCAAAGTACTGACTTGAACGTGTGGACAATGCTGAAGAAACAAGTCCATGTCAGAAAACCAACAAAATTAGCTGTACTGCACCAATTTCGTCGAGAGGAGTGGTCAAAATGTCAAGCAGAAGCTTGTGGATGGCTACCAAAAGCGTATATATATATATATATATATATATATATATATATATATATATATATATATATATATATATATATATATATATATATATATATATATATGTTTTGTGTGTATATATATACATATATGTGTGTATATATACACATACACACACATATATATATATATATGTGTGTATATATATACACATATATATATACACACAACACACATACATATATATATATATATATATATATACATATACATATACAAATACATATATATATATATATACACATATACACACATACATACATACATACATACATACATACATACATACATACATACATATATATATATATATATATATATATACATATACATATATATATATATATACACATATACATACATACATACATACATATATATATATATATATATATATACCTATACATATACATATATATATATATATATACACATATACATACATACATACATACATATATATATATATATATATATATATATATACCTATACATATACATATATATATATATATATATATATACACATATACATACATACATACATATATATATATATATATATATATATATATATATATATATATATATATATATATATATATATATATATATATATATATATATATATGTATGTATGTGTGTAAAAAGGAAACCAGGAAATATGTCAATAGCCATGCAACTTTTCCTACAACTGCAGTTATATAAATGTACTTGCTCTGTGGAAAAAGCAACAGATAAGTTTGTTCCTTGCCTCAAATTCTCAATCTCCTTTCCCCTTCCTGCCTTTCACTGGGTGTTTGACAAAAACTGGACTCTCAATGGATCACAGACACTGAATTAAGACTCTGCTTTGACTTGTTCAGAGATACCGGACGAATGGTCATGTCTCACTGAATTGACCTTGTAGCTGTGAGTCATGAACAACCATCGACAACTGAAGGACTGCCTCTCATGAGCTATAGATGCAAATCTGTGTTCGTTATAAAGGTGGCTGATAATGATATTTTAATGATAGCTAATTAGTTCTTAACTCTGTGCAACAGCTATAGTTATTTTGTTTGGACTACAGATTGACCATAAATTAAGGCTGTAATTTGGTCTCATCTTCAATTGTATATTCAATAAATTACCCTCCGAAGTGGGCATTGAATGCCGCAGTACGGGAAAACTGTTTGAAAGAACACAAGCTGTATGCCAGTCTGTGCATACCCTCAGGTGAATCAAGTCAACTGACTACCCAATTCATGAATTGACTGATTCACTTCAGAGAGTGACTCAAAGTAACTCAAATCAGTAAAAACAAACACGTTTACCATCAGTAGAAAACATGCCTGGGTGACGTGGGCACAATGAGAAAGAAAGACTAGAAACCTAAACCAAAAGTTCAGGAGTCTTTGATCAGAGACATGCTGTTTGTCTCAAACCATACACTTAAGGATGGATCAATCCTTCCAGGCCTGCAAAGACTTTGGGATTGTTATCAGTGTGAAGAGGACATACTGTACGCTCTGACAACTTGTAGACGTACAGTACCGTCATCCATCACTTTTGATGACTATGAGCTGGAGGTTCTGAAGCAGTTTACAATGTTTGATTACACTGTCTCCCAATTGACACAGAGCTTGACAAGAGACTATGGAAGGCAGCAACAACAAACTCCATCAAGGCAAAGACTTCCTTCAAAATCTGAATTTTCCCAGCTGACTGTTTAGTTTACAAGTAAACTGTGATCTTTATCAGACTCCAGTATAAACACGGACAGCCCCGCCACCTGCAATCCTGAGAGGGGCAATCGCGGTCGAAAATGGATGGATGGATTTATTTGAAATATGTTACATATCACCGGCATATATCACAGAGGATACAAAATACTTTGACTCTTGTTTGATTACTCAATTCATTAATACAACCCGGGAGAGCTTCTTGCCGTATCGCAGTGGTGGTGCCGTGACCAAAAAAAGATCAACTAGATAAATGTATATCAGAATCAGAAATACCTTATTAATCACCGAGGGGAAATTAAAGATTTTCAGCACAATCCCATTCAAGAGCAGACAAACATTACAGGGAGACAGAACAGGATCACTCACGGGTCTGCCCATTTCCGGAAGCCCCTTACAAAATAGGTGAGAGTCTAAGCCTGGGCCCCTGGAGAGGGGGTCCAGACTGCGGCCGAGGAAACAAAACCCTCATAGCCATAGCACACATGAGCATGTGTGTAAGAGGGAAACATCAAAGAACAGAGCTGATGCAACCAGCCAGTTCTACATACAGTACAGCTACAAAAGTAAAAAACAACAACAAAATATATTGACTGTGGTGGCCTCTGCGGTGTTGGCCAGAGACAGGAGCAGACCCAACAAAGCAACCAAGAGAGCCGACCCCACCCTCGGCCGCCCACTAGCTCCCGGCCAGTGTCCAGTCCGCATGGATGAGCGAGGATGCGTCTAAGGAGACCGAGGTGTCGGATGCCTGCTCATTCAGAGGGGTAGCGGGGGGTGTATATTGTAGCGTCCCGGAAGAGTTAGTGCTGCAAGGGGTTCTGGGTATTTGTTCTGTTGTGTTTATGTCGTGTTACGGTGCGGATGTCCTCCCGAAATGTGTTTGTCATTCTTGTTTGGTGTGGGTTCATAGTGTGGCGCATATTTGTGACAGTGTTAAAGTTGTTTATACGGCCGCCCTCAGTGTGACCTGTATGGCTGTTGAACAAGTATGCCTTGCATTCACTTGTGTGTGTGAAAAGCCAAAGATATTATGTGACTGGGCCGGGACGCAAAGGAAGTGCCTTTAAGGTTTGTTGTCAAATTTTAATTTTTGAAAACGATACCGATAATTTTGAAACCGATACCGATAATTTCCGATATTAAATTTTAAAGCATTTATCGGCCGATAATACCGGCAGTCCGATATTATCGGACATCCCTACTTTAAACCAAAACCAACTATTCAAAGTAGGTCTAATGTCACTACCTATCACACCACGCCGTGACTTATTTTGAGGTTTTACTGGTGTTTTCCTGTGCGTAGTGTTTTAGTTCTAGTTTTTTTGCTCCTACTTTGGTGGCTTTTCCTGTTTTGTTGGCAGTTTCATGTCTTCCTTTGAGCGCTATTCCCCGCACCTGGCTAACAGTGCAGAAAAGGTTGTCAGCTAATACTCTAATATTGTTCAAATCTGTAACCGGTAGTAAAACTACTGCTTTTCTCATGGCCCAAATAGTTTACAGTAGCACTATACATAATCATAATACCAGGACGTCCAGTGAGGGGCATTTTGTACTCCCTCGTCTCAGAAAGAATGCTTTGCGGAAATATTTTATTTATAGATCTGTATCACTCTGGAATAACCTGCCTCGAATTCTCACTGGCATTGAAAGTAAACAGGTTTTTAAAAGGAAAGTAATATTTTTTTATCGGAGTCTGTAAATTAGTTTGCTTGTTCATGATTTTTGTTTGGTTTTGTATTGTGTAGTTATATTTATATGGTAATTATTATTCTGTGACTTTAAATCAGGGATGCCCAAAGTGCGGCCCGCAGGTCATTTTTTAACGGCCCCACGGCCCATTTTAAAATACGATTAAAAAAATGTAAAACATAAAAAAGTGGTATAAAAGACCAAACAGGTGAAATGTAACAAGAAAATGTTGCAATGTTGACTCTAATAACACAAAGATGCCATGCAGGCTGTTTCTTTCTTTAAAAAATAATAATGACTCAAAATCAATGTCATTATGGATTATTGACCTATTCAAGGCTCCAATTACGTCACGCTAAATATTCCACTTTGAGATATTTTTGGGGAAAATGTTGCATATTGTGTGTTTGCCATATAAAAAACTAATATTTTTTTTCTTTAAAGAAGGGCCTAAAACGAACAAACAAAAAACATAAACAAAAATACAACTTATAATTGACGGATAGATCTGAAGTTGATCTTGAGATTATTGTGTTAAAAGTAAACAGTAGGGATGTCCGATAATGGCTTTTTGCCGTTATCCGATATGCCGATATTGTCCAACTCTTTAATTACCGATACCAACCGATACCGATATCAACCGATATATACAGTCGTGAAATTAACACATTATTATGCCTAATTTGGACAACCAGGTATGGTGAAGATAAGGTACTTTTTAAAAAAATGAATCAAACAAAATAAGATAAATAAATTAAAAACCTTTTCTTGAATAAAAAAGAAAGTAAAACAATATAAAAACAGTTACATAGAAACTAGTAATTAATGAAAATTTGTAAAATTAACTGTTAAAGGTTAGTATTATTAGTGGACCAGCAGCACGCACAATCATGTGTGCTTACGGACTGTATCCCTTGCAGACTGTATTGATATATATTGATATATAATGTAGGAACCAGAATATTAATAACAGAAAGAAACAACCCTTTTGTGTGAATGGGTGTGAATGAGTGTAAATGGGGGAGGGAGGTTTTTTGGGTTGGTGCACTAATTGTATGTGTATCTTGTGTTTTTAATGTGGATTTAAATAAAATAAAATAAAAAAAATAAAAAAAATAAAAAAACGATACTGATAATAAAAAACCGATACCGATAATTTCCGATATTACATTTTAACGCATTTATCGGCCGATAATATCGGTCTGCCGATATTATCGGACATCTCTAGTAAACAGTAAAAAAAAATTATAATTTATTTTTTAACACTTTAGTGAGTAGGACCCTTTTGGTTCCCCGTTATTTTTGTGTGATTTGTTTTTAAGTGTCATTGCTCAAAAAATAATAATGAATTAAAATCAATGTTATGAGTTATTGACCTTTTTAAGTCTCCAATTATTATATAATCTCAAATATTCCACTTAAAAATGTTATTGGGTGAAAATATTGCATATTTTGTGTTTTTTCCATAAAAAAACAGGGTTTTCTTTGACAAAAAGAGCATACGACTTAATTCTTTAAAAACGTTATATTGACAGATAGACCTTAATGTTGATCTATGGATTTAAAACTTGAATAATAATAAAAATAATAATACTGAATAATGACACATTTTAAATATTTTTTTAAACAAACCCTTTGGGGTCCCTGGGATCAAGCCTGAATATATATCTTTTATACATATATTGTATTGGTTTTTAAAATAAAAAAATATCAAAATGGCCCCCGCTTGCTTTGATTTTTCAGTGTGCGGCCCTCAGTGGAAAAAGTTTGGATACCCCTGCTGTAAATTGTTTGCATGTTTTCTTATTGATGCTTTTATTTTTTTTTCTGTATTGTGTAGTTATAATTATATGCTTTTACTTGTAATTGTATTGAGTTTGTGGACCCCAGGAAGACTAGTGGCTTGTTGTGGCAACCAGCTAATGGGGATCCTTAATAAAAATCAAATCAAATCAAATCAAATTTAAGTTGTGCAGACGCTATCCTTCTTTGTGGGGACTTTGTTGATTGTCATGTCATGTACGGATGTACTTTGTGGACGCCGTCTCTGCTCCACACGTGTAAGTCTTTGCTGTCGTCCAGCATTCTGTTTTTTGTTTACTTTATAGCCAGTTCAGTTTTTGTTTTTGTTTTGTATAGCCATCCCTAAGCTTCAATGCCTTTTCTTAGCGGCACTCGCCTTTGGTTTATTTTTGGTTTAAGCGTTAGATACCTTTTTACCTTCACCCTGCTTCCCGCTGTCGTCTGTTGCCATGTTAATAATGAAAGATGAGTTTGCATGCGGTGTGTCTATATAGGCAAAAAATCAACACCACAGGGACGGCACTGATTTTAAAATACTATAAATTGTAGTTTGCAGGGTGTGTCTTGCTAACAAACAGTGCTCCTTGCATTGCCTGATCCTTGTGAGACCACACCCTGTGATGACGGCACCTAGAAACAATCCCTTATGGCAGTCGAATGTGCTGAAGCGTAGAGGAGAGAGAAATGCACCTCCTGGGTTTTATCCGTGTAGACAACTAGACACCAGTTGCTGCCTGTCAGAAAGCAATTTCCGGAAATAAATGTTGCAAGACCATGGGAAATTAAGTCTGGACCTAAATTTGACCAGCACTACCAAACAATCTACATCTCAGATTTGTGTTTTACCTTGCAACGCAAATAGATACTGCTTTTCGTGTTGAATTTTTTATCATAATGTAACTTTTTTAAGCAAGACCCCTAACACTCCTTTGTAATGTGAAGATATATAATCTATGCATCAGATTTATTTACAATTTTGAATTTAATTTCTGGCATCAAATGGCCCCCAAGCCAGACTTGGGACATGCTTGGCATAGAACAGGGGTCGGCAACCCAAAACGTTGAAAGAGCCATATTGGACCAAAGATACAAAATACTAATCTGCCTGGAGCCGCAAAAAATTAAAAGCCATATATTCCGTATTTTCCGCACTATAAGGCGCACCTAAAACCTCCAATTTTCTCAAAAGCTGACAGAGCGCCTTATAATCCGGTGCGCCTTATATATGGACCAATATTGAGCCACAACAAACCTAAACTTCATTTTCATAAAGTTTAGGTCTCGCAACTACGGTAAACAGCCGCCAACTTCTTTTTCCCCCGTAGAAGAAGAAGTTCTTCTTCTATGGTAAGCAGCCGCCGAGTTAATTTTCCCCCGTAGAAGAAGAAGCGCCTCTAACCCAAAAATGGCTCCTATCAAGAGACACGCTTACGACGCAGAGTTTAAATTTAAAGGCCTACTGAAATTAATTTTTTTTATTTAAACGGGAATAGCAGATCCATTCTATGTGTCATACTTGATCATTTCGCGATATTGCCCTATTTTTGCTGAAAGGATTTAGTAGAGAAAATCGACGATAAAGTTCGCAACTTTTGCTCGTTGATAAAAAAGCCTTGCCTGTACCGGAAGTAGCGTGACGTCACAGGAGGTAATATTCCTCACAATTTTCCTTTGTTTACAATGGAGCGAGAGAGATTCGGAGCGACAAAGCGACGATTACCCCATTAATTTGAGCGAGGATGAAAGATTCGTGGATGAGGAACGTTAGAGTGAAGAACTAGAGGCAGTGCAGGACGTATCTTTTTTTCGCTCTGACCGTAACTTAGGTACAAGCTGGCTCATTGGATTCCACACTCTCCTTTTTCTATTGTGGATCACGGATTTGTATTTTAAACCACCTCGGATACTATATCCTCTTGAAAATGAGAGTCGAGCACGCGAAATGGACATTCACAGTGACTTTTATCTCCACGACAATACATCGGTGACACACTTAGCTACTGAGCTAACGCGATAGCATCGTCCTCAAATGCAGATAGAAACAAAATACATAAACCCCTGACTGGAAGGATAGACAGAAGATCAACAATACTATTAAACCATGGACATGTAACTACACGGTTAATAATTCTCAGCCTGGTAAAGCTTAACAATGCTGTTGCTAACGACGCTAAGGCTAACTTAGCAACCGGACCTCACAGAGCTATGATAAAAACATTAGCGCTCCACCTACACCAGCCAGCCCTCGTCTGCTCATCAACAGCCGTGCTCACCTGCGTTCCAGCGATCGACGGCGCGACGGAAGGACTTCATCCGTGGGTTTGGCGGCTAGCATCGGCTAGGCGTCTGCTATCCAAGTAAGTAGTCCTTGTTGTGTTGCTACAGCCAGCCGCTAATACACCGATCCCACCTACAACGTTCTTCTTTGCAGCCTCCATTGTTCATTAAACAAATTGCAAAAGATTCACCAACACAGATGTCCAGAATACTGTGGAATTATGAAATGAAAACAGAGCTTGTTGTATAGGATTCTCCGGGCTCCGAATACTTCCCTTGCCCTCGTGACGTCACACGCATACGTCAGCATAATAAAACGTTTTTAACCGGAAGTGTGGCGGGAAATGTAAAATTGCACTTTATAAGTTAACCCGGCCGTATTGGCATGTGTTGCAATGTTAAGATTTCATCATTGATATATAAACTATCAGACTGCGTGGTCGGTAGTAGTGGCTTTCAGTAGGCCTTTAAGACGATCAGTCACGCAGTAGAACACGGGAATAGAGCAGCAGCGAGAGAATTTAACATAAACGAATCAATGGTGTTTAATTGGGACACTGAAGAAGAAGAATTCGAGGGATTCGTGGATGAGGAATGACTTCATAAAGTGAGCTTTGCATGTTTATTTTGTGTGTTGTGTTGTGTGACATTAACATTTGAGCAACGTTGAGTTATTGATATATTGTTATTGCACTAACGTTTGATTTACCGTAACAGTATCAGACTGTTTTTTACCTGTTTATTGAATCAGGGAAAAGTTCCCCTCCACTATGTGATATAAATGTTGCACTACATGGTATACCTTGCTGCTGTTAAAAGATAAACAAAACACCACGTCACTGACTTTACCTCGGGGGAAATAATAAAACAGCTGTTTATTCATTTTGGGAGTGAACAGAGTTGTCAGATCGCTGGTTTGTAATCTATTAATAAAGTTTGACTGACCTATCTGACTGTTTTGTTGACATTCCCTTTAGCGCAGCTCCATCTAATGGATGCATAGGTGCGCCTTATAATCCGGTGCGCCTTATATATGAACACAGTTTTGAAATATGCCATTCATTGAAGGTGCGCCTTATAATCCGGGGCGCTTTACAATGCGGAAAATACGGTAAGTCTTATAACGAAGGCAACACATGACGTAAGTGTCTATATTAGCTATAATAGCCTACTATCAAAATCACTACGTCGCAGGCTGAAACAAATCGTTGTTGACAGAAATGTTGAAATTTAATATTTATTCTACTCATTTTTACAACATTGGAAAACATTAGTAAATCAGAGGCTACTCAGAAGGTGAGATAACTCCTGGAAATTACTGGCTTGTAATGTCCAAATGTATGGATGTGTGTGTCCAAGTTAAAGTAAATGGCAGGCTGTCTTCTTTTACAAACCCCGTTTCCATATGAGTTGGGAAATTGTGTTAGATGTAAATATAAACGGAATACAATGATTTGCAAATCCTTTTCAACCCATATTCAGTTGAATATGCTACAAAGACAACATATTTGATGTTCAAACTGATAAACATTTTTAAGAAAAACCTTTCTCAACCAGCTATTGCAAGGAATTTAGGGATTTCACCATCTACGCTCCGTAATATCATCAAAGGGTTCAGAGAATCTGGAGAAATCACTGCACGTAAGCAGCTAAGCCCGTGACCTTCCATCCCTCAGGCTGTACTGCATCAACAAGCCACATCAGTGTGTAAAGGATATCACCACATGTTGCACACTTCAGAAACCCACTGTCAGTAACTACAGTTGGTTGCTACATCTGTAAGTGCAAGTTAAAACTCTCCTATGCAAGGCGGAAACCGTTTATCAACAACACCCAGAAACGCAGTCGGCTTCGCTGGGCCCGAGCTCATCTAAGATGGACCGGAAAAGTGTTCTGTGGTCTGACGAGTCCACATTTGCAAATCGTTGTATTCCGTTTATATTTACATCTAACACAATTTCCCAACTCATATGGAAACGGGGTTTGTAATAGATGTATTACAATCTTTGGCAAGCTAGGTAATGTTTGCTGTCGTCTGGAACAACATGGCACACAAACAACTATCCGAAATGCGACCAATGTTACATACAGATAATGTGTCATGAGACATGCAAAACTAAATTATATACAAAGAGGACCGGTGGCATCCTATGACAGTTCCACGCTGGAAATCACTGAGAGTGGCCCATTCTTTCACAAATGCTTGTAGAAACAGACTCCATGCCTAAGTGCTTGATTTTATACACCGGGCCAAGTGATTAGGACACCTGATTCTCAACATTTGGATGGGTGGCCAAATACTTTTGGCAATCTAGTGTATAACAGGGGTCACCAACCTTTTTGAAACCAAGAGCTACTTCTTGGGTACTGAATAATGCGAAGGGCTACCAGTTTGATACACACTTAAATAAATTGCCAGAAATAGCCAATTTGCTCAATTTACCTTTAACTCTATGTTATTATTAATAATTAATGATATTTACGAACGGTTTAAAAGAGGAGAAAACACGAAAAAAAATGACAATTAAATTTTGAAACATAGTTTATCTTTAATTTCGACTCTTTAAAATTCAAAATTCAACCGAAAAAAAGAAGACAAAAACTAGCTAATTCAAATCTTTTTGAAAAAATAAAAAAAATAATTTATGGAACATCATTAGTAATTTTTCCTGATTAAGATTAATTTTAGAATTTTGATGACATGTTTTAAATAGGTTAAAATCCAATCTACACTTTGTTAGAATATATAACAAATTGGATCAAGCTATATTTCTAACAAAGACAAATCATTATTTCTTCTAGATTTTCCAGAACAAAAATTTAAAAAAAAAAAAAAAAAGACTTTGAAATAAGATTTAAATTTGATTCTACAGAATTTCTAGATTTGCTAGAATAATTTTTTTGAATTTTAATCATAATAAGTTTGAAGAAATATTTCACAAATATTCTTTGTCGAAAAAACAGAATCTAAAATGAAGAATTAAATTAAAATACATTTATTATTCTTTACAATAAAAAAATAAAAAATACTTGA
>NC_084755.1:35484634-35579634 GCF_033978785.1 Entelurus aequoreus | reverse complement strand
GTGGGAATGACATTCTCTCTTCTGGATATGAAAGGAAATGTATATGTCCATGTTTTTCCAAATAGTGTTTAAACAGGGTGTCTATAAAATATATCCCCCAAAGCTATATGAAACTTTTTGCTACAAAGTTTCCGAAGTGATGATTATTTTGTGTGTGGCGGGGTGGAGAAAATCGATTTGGACACTGACCATTCTGAATCGATTGGACAAATATTGAATAGTCATGTTTTCTCATGTTAACCAAAGTAATACGGACAGATCTGAGCGGAGCGGAGCAAAACACAGCGAGAATTGAGAAGCCATGCTAACAGCTAAGCTAGCTTGGATGAGACCTAGTCTTGTTCTCCATAGCGTCAAATGTGAAATGTCTTCATATGTCTGTCTACTCTTCTGTTTTTCCACAGACATAGAAATACCGCAGCGTGTAACGTGTTACAATATTACAGCATACGGTATGTTTACCTCACAAAGACAATAGTTCTGATCGTCGTCTATAGACATTCTCGTTCATCCAGGTCATTGTATTCTTACGGCATTCAATCGATCGCGAATGGCAAGCAAGTTTCCGCTCTTGTAGTAAAAGCCAACAACAGTCGCTGAAATGGAATTTCCGCTTGTTCGCATTTAGGGTGGGGACGGGTCCTGTCCCCCCTGCTGTTTGTACTGTACACAAATGACTGTCAGAGAACACTTCAGTCAAGGTACAAGTTTGCCGAGGACTCGGTCATAGTCAGCCTCCTGCAGGACAAAGAGCCAGACCACGGTCCTGTTCTGGAGAACTTCATCAAATGGTGCGATGATTCATACCTGGAGCTTAATGCCGATAAAACTAAAAATATGTTCATTGACTTTCGCCGTGATCCCCCTGCCAAAGCACCCATTCTCATTAATGACTCTGCTGTTGAGATAGTCCGTGAATACAAGTATCTAGGCACAATTTTAGACAATAAATTGACCTTTGATGCCAACATTGACCGTATTCGCAAGAAGGCCAATCAGAGGCTGTTTTTCTTGAGGAAACTGAGGGGCTTTCAGGTTGATAGGGCACTGATGAGGATGTTCTATTCATCTTGTATCGAGTCTATTTTAACTTATTCTATCACTTCCTGGTTTGGTAACCTCAGTGTGGCCAATAAAAAGAGACTAGGTGGTATAATCAAGGTGTGCCAAAAGACCATAGGCACTACCTTGAACCCCCTAAACCAGATCTATCAGACCAGAGTCATCCAGAAGGCAAAGGCCATTCTGGTCAACCCTCAGCACCCTCTCTTCTCAGAGTTTAGACTCTTGCCCTCAGGATGCAGGTATGCCCCTAGTAATAGGAAGGCCAAAAACAACAGATACATAAGATCCTTTGTTCCCTCAGCTGTTGACTTTATAAATGACTGTCAGTAGGCCTTTAACTTTAACTGTTTTGCAGAGTTCTAGTTACGCCCAGTTTGTGCTCCAGTGGGTGATTAGAAAACCCACACATACTGATCAATGCCTACTTTTTGACTCTAAAAGTAGGTATTGATCAGTATGTGTGGGTTTTGGGTAAACCCCGTAATGGAGGCCTCCGTCCTCTCCAACGCGGATGTCACAGTCATAAAAAGGCAGCTTACTGTCTTTCACATCCACATAGGTACTTGATGTTTTTGTCCACTGACTTAATCTGTATCAATGACTTGGCGCTGTTCCCTTACATGAGCTCAGAGCTTTCTCTTTCATGTCCTCGTTGTAAAGGTTTGCCGCCTTTGGGGAAACAGGTGAACCCACAGCGCAACGGTGTTTTTGTCGGTAGAAAAATGTTCCAATTAATTGACGTACGTTGCATTAAGGCAAACTTTCAGCAAAAGGCATATCTGTTCTTTGTTTAGCGTGGCTCTATCTCGTAAGGTGTGAAGGTTACATAGTAAACGTTGCCGAGCAGTCTCTACCGCATCCTGGGTGGGAATACAGGTGAACGGGGAGGTGACGTCGAAGGAAACCGTAGCTTCATTGTTGTCTAGTTTTAGGTCTCTGACCTTTCGCTACAAAGTCCCCGACATAATGTGGTGTTTGCCGACCAAAAGTGGTACGATGCTGGCCATGTAGTAGGTGGTAAGTAGTAGTAGGTGCTTTTTTGTGGACTCTGGATCTGCCTCCCGGGAGCCTTTTGGCCATGGAGACCAGCTGCTGGGTCTCTGCCACACCAGAGTCCATTTGGAGAGACTGGAGGAAATGCGGATGAAGAGACAGGGCTGCGGAGCTAGTTTGTCTGCTCTTGAATGGGATTGTGCGGAAAATTTAAATTTCCCCTCGGGAATTAATAAAGTATGTCTGATTCTGATGTAGTTAGCAATGATTTACAGTATGTCACAGAGTTAATGCTGCTGGCAATAGGTCTAAGACGGGTGCCATCTTTACGTATTTCTGGAAGCCCAAAAATACCAAGGGATGGTCTCTTGTGGGTATAATCGGTAATAAAGTGCAGAGCTATTGGTTTCTGACTTCCGTAGCGTTTTTAGGTACTCAATGATTCTCCTCTTGTACCCACTGGTTGGGTCCCTTCGAAGTATTTCAAAAGTGTTAGTGTCTTCGAGAAGTGTAAGCAACCTGTTGTGGAAGTCATTTGTTTTGAGAATTACTGTGCATCTTCCCTTGTCCGCTGGCAGGATTGTGATCTTTTCATCCTTGCTCAACGATGTTACTGTTTTTTGGGGGTTTGGGGTGTGGGCTTGGCATTAAAGAGAGCTGCCGCCATTTTCAGCTTTCAATTTGTTCCCCCTCCGGTTTCTCTTATGTTTCTTTTCCTGCTGGTTGATTCTGTCGCGACTGTGGAACCTGTTGTGAAGCCGTGGCAAAGTTCAACCCTGTTGCGGCTGCTGGTCTGTCAGGCAGAGGAAGCTCATTTTCAGCTACTTTCGAGTAGTGTTGTCCCCATACCAATATTTTGGTACCGGTACCAAAATGTATTTCTATACTTTTCAGTATTTTTCGATACTTTTCTAAATAAAGGGGACCACAAAAAAAATTGCATTATTGGCTTTATTTTAACAAAAAAATCTTATGGTACATTAAACATATGTTTCTTATTGCAAGTTTGTCCTTAAATAAAATAGTGAACATACAAGACAACTAGTCTTTTATTAGTAAATAAACAAAGGCTCCTAATTAGTCTGCTGACATATGCAGTAACATATTGTGTCATTTACCATTCTATTATTTTGTCAAAATTATTAAGGACAAGTGGCAGAAAATTTATTATTAATCTACTACAGAACGGCCCCAGCCTATGAACATTACATCATCACACCCAAGACAATGGGTACATACACACACCCCCCGTCCCCCACCCCACGCCTTCACCACCGCTTGTTTTGCCTCGGGGTGATGGACGGCTGGCAGCGCTTCATAGCAGCAGTCAGCCTCCAGGGTTCCAACTCCCCAACTTGCGAGTTGTCGTGATTAAATGTAACGTGTTTATGCGTGCATTGCATGGAGGTTTTTTCCCACTCCAGACTAGGCCCTCTTAGGAGCCCAGTCTAGATCGCATTTTTATACTCATCTTCTTCCCCAGCGTTTTACCTTTTTCTTATCTTTTACGGGGCGCCTTTGGCGACCCATCAGCCTTCCTGTTCTGTAACCCTGTACACTGTTTGTTTGTCTAATCTTGAACGGGTTTGTGCTGAAAACATAGTTTTGTTGTACTTGTGCAATGACAATAAAGTCCTATCCTATCCTACTTGTTCATTTACTGTTAATATCTGCTTACTTTCTCTTTTAACATGTTCTATCTACACTTCTGTTAAAATGTAATAATCACTTATTATTCTGTTGTTTGGCTGCCTTACATTAGTTTTGGACGATACCACAAATTTTGGTATCAATCCGATACCAAGTAGTCATAGGATCATACATTGGTCATATTCAAAGTTGTCATGTGTCCAGGGACATATTTCCTGACTTTATAAACCTAATATAAATTAAAACGAAAGAAGATTTTGTGATGCTAAAAAATGATCCACCAATGGAGTTTGTTTACATTGTGACGCCGGTGAGCTAAGGTGTGTAGTGAAGCATGTATAGCTATTCCTCGTCCTGCAGGGATGATACTTGTAAGAAACTCACTTTATTTGTCGCCACGGAGGCGAGGATTAGAAGTAGCTACAACACTGCAGACTGCAAAGGGACTTTAGCCGCAAGCTAGCTAGCCATGTCTTAAAGAACCTCTTCCTGAGGGTGTTTCAGCGTTATAACTTCACCTTTATCGTTAGTTTTTAAGCCAAAATGCGTCCGTTCTCCCTTTTCTGTCTACACACCGTGTCTGCTTGTAAGTACTCTGTGATTGTGCGCTGCCGAACATGCTCGACGACAGGGGGCGGTGGGGGACCGGTACTTTTTAGAAGGGGTATAGTACCGAATATGATTCATTAGTATCGCAGCACTATACTAATACCGGTATACCGTACAACCCCACTCTCTAGACAGAAATACAGTCTCCAATAACAGATAAAATATGTAAAAATGATAAAGTTTACAAAGAAAACATCACTTACAGGATTGTAAAATTCCCAATATCAACGCGAAAAAACCGAATGAAACTTGGAAAAATGCTCCGGCAGTGGTTTATATTTCAAGATCTGATTCGCAGAGTAGATTCGTTAATTTTGCTGACAAATCAAAAAGGGATTCAACCTCAGACAGATCATCCAATCATACCATACCATACCATACCAACTTTATTTATAAAGCCCTTTAAAAACAACCACAGTTGAAAAACAAAGGGCTGTACACCACATGCGGAAGCCCACCCAAGGCAGAGTCCACTTCTCATTCACTTCCAGAGACGCTCTGCGTTCATGGGCAGGACAAAGCCAAGCCATTATCCAATGATTGTCCAGATCAGGGGTGTCAAACGTACAGCCCGAGGGCCGGATCAGGCCAGCGAACAGGTTTAATCCGACCCACGGGATGAGTATGCTAAGTATAAAAATTAACCGGAAATGTTTGAATGAAAGAAACCGCTGTTCTAAATGTGTCCACTGGATGTCGCAATAGCAATTATTTGTATCTTTGTAGATGATGCTACATATGTACAAAGTAAACCACGTTAGTAGAGTATCAGTCGAGGAAAATGATCAAACTACATGATATTTTTTTATCCTGATATGTTGAAAATGAACACCAATGAGTTGACTGATTAACATTATCACATACTTTATTCAGAAAATATAAATAACGACAGAATATTATTAACCGCAACATGCAAGTTTAAAAAAAAAATAACACAACAGTATGATTTGTACACTGCAAAAAGTCAGTGTTCAAAAACAAGAAAAAAAAATACAAAAATGAAGGGTATTTTATTTGAAGTAAGCAAAATTATCTGCCAATAGAACAAGAAAATTTGGCTTGTCAAGACTTTCCAAAACAAGTAAAATTAGCTAACTTCAATGAACCTAAAAATACCTTAATATAAGTATATTCTCACTAATAACAACTGTACTACTATACGAGTACGGATGTTCTATTGTTTCATTGAAAATAAAACAGCAAAGTCCATTTGGCTGTCATCTGTTTTAATTATTAGACACAATTGTGTCAAAATCATGATTTTTTTTTTTTTTTTCATGCTTGAAATAAGAAATGATTACTTTAAAAAAGTAGTTTTATACTTGTGAGTGTTGATGACACAGCTTTGCAACAGTTGATATTCTAGTTTCAAGCATGTTTTACTCAATATAGGTCATCAAATCTCAGCAACAAGCTGTAATATCTTACTGAGATCATTTAGGACCAAAACCCTTAAAACAAGTAAAACACTCTAACATAAAATCTGCTTAGTGAGAAGAGTTATCTTATCAGACAGAAAATAAGCAAATATCACCCTTATTTGAGATATTTAATCCTACTTAGATTGCAGTTTTTGCAGTGTACAATTTCAGAATGTGCTATATATATATATATATATATATATATATATATATATATATATATATATATATATATATATATATATATATATATATATATATAATACAATACATATACAAATATATATACAAATATATATATATATACATATACATATATATATATATATATATATATATATATATATATATATATATATATATATATATATATATATATATATATATATATATATATATATATATATATATACATACATACATACATACATACATACATACATACATACATACATACATACATACATACATACATACATATACATACATACATACATACATACATATATATATATATATATATATATATATATATATATATATATATATAAAAATCAAATAAATACTTGAATTCCAGTGTTCATTTATTTACACATATACACTTCAAAAATTGGTCTCCTCAGTTCCCAAATGTTTACTGAGTGTTGTTAAAAGGAAAGGCCATGTAGCACAGTAGTAAAAATGCCCGTGCCAACTTTTTTGCAATGTGTTGCTGCCATTAAATTCTAAGTTAATGATTATTTGCAAAAAAAAAAAAAATTTTCTCAGTTCGAACATTAAATATCTTGTCTTTGCAGTCTATTCAATTGAATATAAGCTGAAAAGGATTTGCAAATCATTGTATTCTGTTTTTATTTACCATTTACACAACGTGCCAACTTCACTGGTTTTGTGTTTTGTAGATAATATTTTGAGTGAACAAGAAACTGGAAAGGAAAACTCAGCCCTCTTGGATCACATTTGTCATTTTTACAGCATATCCTTGGCTTGCAAATTGTCTAGCATCTGGCGTACTAATTCACTTGAGGAAAAAGACAAAAAAACTTGTCCCCGCTGCCACAAAGCAACAAAAGTAATTTTCAGTGACATAAAAATATATTTGACAGAAGCCCTGATGAATGGAAAGAGAACTTGGAGTAATTGAAATGGTAGCTGAAATTTGGAAGTTTAATGATCGCTACCCAATTTTGGATAAAGGATGTAAGGGAAGAGAAAGTAGCTTAAAATGTGTTATTTGAAGGGAAAATGAAGAGAAGTAGCAGATTATATCACAAATGGTTATGCAGAATGGATGAGTTGGAGCCAGGGAGGTCAAGATAGAAGGACTGCATGATGAAATTGGTGTTTCCTCAATGGAACTGGTGGAAAAACGTCTTGCTATCAAGCAAATCAAGGAGGTGGAAGTAGACCACTGATGGAGCCACAAACACAATACTTATCATCTTTAAAGGCCTACTGAAATGATTTTTTAAAATTTAAACGGGGATAGCAGATCCATTCTATGTGTCATACTTGATCATTTTGCGATATTGCCATATTTTTGCTGAAAGGATTTAGTAGAGAACATCGACGATAAAGTTCGCAACTTTTGGTCGCTGATAAAAAAAAGCCTTGCCTGTACCGGAAGTAGCGTGACGTCACAGGTTGAAAGGCTCCTCACATTTCCCCATTGTTTACACCAGCAGCGAGAGCGATTCGGACCGAGAAAGCGACGATTACCCCATTAATTTGAGCGAGGATGAAAGATTCGTGGATGAGGAACGTGAGAGTGAAGGACTAGAGTGCAGTGCAGGACGTATCTTTTTTCGCTCTGACCGTAACTTAGGTACAAGGGTTCATTGGTTCTCCTTTTTCTATTGTGGATCACGGATTTGTATTTTAAACCACCTCGGATACTATATCCTCTTGAAAATGAGAGTCGAGAACGCGAAATGGACATTCACAGTGACTTTTATCTCCACGACAATACATCGGCGAAGCTCTTTAGCTACGGAGCTAACGTGATAGCATTGTGCTTAAATGCAGATAGAAACAAAAGAAATAAACCCCTGACTGGAAGGATAGACAGAAGATCAACAATACTATTAAACCATGGACATGTAACTACACGGTTAATGCTTTCCAGCCTGGCGAAGCTTAACAATGCTGTTGCTAATGACGCCATTGAAGCTAACTTAGCAAGAGGACCTCACAGAGCTATGCTAAAAACATTAGCTATCCACCTACGCCAGCCCTCATCTGCTCATCAACACCCGTGCTCACCGCGTTACAGCGATCGACGGAGCGACGAAGGACCCGGTCATAGATGCGGTCGGCGGCCCAGAGACGGAGGAAGTCAGGGTGAGGTCGCCGGCTAGCGCGTCTGCTATCCATCTCAAAGTCCTCCACCGATCCCACCTACAACTTTCTTCTTTGCAGTCTTCATTGTTCATTAAACAAATTGCAAAAGATTCACCAACACAGATGTCCAGAATACTGTGGAATTTTGAGATGAAAACAGAGCTTTTTGTATTGGATTCAATGTGGTACCAATACTTCCGTTTCAACGATTGACGTCACGTGCATACGTCATCATACATAGACGTTTTCAACCGGAAGTTTAGCGGGACATTTAAAATGTCACTTTATAAGTTAACCCGGCCATATTGGCATGTGTTGCAATGTTAAGATTTCATCATTGATATATAAACTATCAGATTGCGTGGTCGGTAGTAGTGGCTTTCAGTAGGCCTTTAAGTTCACCAACAAGAAATGCAAAACAAAGAAGGGGAAAAAGCAGAGGGGCTCAGACGCCTATTCGTGTCTTCAGGCCAGGGTCTTCTAAAGCAATGTCAAGATAATGGCACTAGCATTTATTTCATTTAAGAATATTTTTCAACATATTGAGCAAAAAGGTCTCATATTTGTTTTTTCTACCAAGAAAAGTGCACTTGTTATTAGTGAGAATAGACTTATTTTAAGGTATTTTTGGGTTCATTGAGGTTAGCTAATTTTACTTGTTTTGGAAAGTCTTGACAAGCCGAATGTTCTTGTTCTATTGGCAGATAATTTTGCTTAGTTTATGTAAAATACCCCTCATTTTTAGTATTTTTTGTTCTTGTTTTTGAACACTGACTTTTTGCAGTGTGGAGGTTCTGAACCTCGATCTAGAGTCCGGCAGTGAAAACAGTCCTTGGTGGGGGTGGGAGGAGTCTCTACAGATTTTCTGAGCCCTGGTCAGGCAGCGGCTTTTTGCGATTTGTGGTACACTGCAAAAACTGAAATCTAAGTAAGATGAAATATCTCAAATAAGGGTGATATTTGCTTATTTTCTGTCCGATAAGATAATTCTTCTCACTAAGCAGATTTTATGTTAGAGTGCTTTACTTGTTTTAAGTGTTTTGCTCCTAAATGTTCTCAGTAAGATATTACAGCTTGTTGCTGAGATTTGATGACCTATATTGAGTAAAACATGCTTGAAACTAGAATATCAACTGTTGCAAAGCTGTGTCATCAACACTCAAGTATAAAAGTACTTTTTTAAAGTAATAATTTCTTATTTCAAGCATGAAATAAAAATCATGACTTTGACACAATTGTGTCTCATAATTAAAACAGATGACAGCCAAATGGACTTTGCTGTTTTATTTTCAATGAAACAATAGAAAATACGTACTCATATAGTAGTACAGTTGGCACAGTACAGTAAACTGACGGTTAATTAGGGATGATACTCGAAACCGGTTTTCCCGGTTGTTTGATAAGAAAAGAACCGAGTCCTCGGACTCGAATCCCTTTTTGAGAACCGGTACCCGTTATCGAGACCACTATAGTAAAGGAAAAGAGTTGATTCTTTATTCGAATCCCGTCCCGACCAGAAATGCTCCGTGGGACATCACAATAAATGACGTCACGTAGCTCAGTCATTAGGCGCAGATAGCGAAAGCAGGAAAACAATGGACGGGAAAAAGCGCTCCAAAGTGTAATAAAGTTCAAAACAAAAGCTATAATCCATCGAATAACTTTACTGAGAGATTTTAGCAGGGTAAAACACATGACCAACACTTTTACGACCAACCGGAAACATAGCAACCAGGCTAGCAACGCACCTCCTTTACGGCAGCTGTCGCAACGTTCTTAAAACAACCGCAGCACATACATATATATACAACATATCTCCCTTTTTTAACTTTTGTTTTTCTTTCCTTGTAAACAAAACAAAATGACACTGTAGATGTGTTGTCTGTCTAATTATAAATAATGCAGACGAGGCGTGTTGGCTGAGTTCTTGACGTTTACTTTTACAGCGTGGCAACATGCAACAACACTTTTCGGGGCTACCGCGCATGCTCGTAACTCCCGTTGCATGCTGGGTAGTGTAGTTGTTATATTCTCTAGCTCATAACATCTTTCCCCCTATACAGAAATAATGTTAACTCAATAAAGTGTATTTCTTTTTTTAGCTTTAACTTTTCATTTTTCAGCATTGTAACCACATTTGCAAACAACTTTTCTCTTCATAGAATTTTCTTTCAATAAAGAAATAAAGTGCAAAAATGTCAAAGCATCATAACAAACAGTTATGTCAAATAGCAGCAGAAGTGCACTTTTTGGAGAGCTGTATTATTTTCAGTTTTGTGCCCAAGGGACTGATTTTATTCAACACTATATTATTATTTATACACCTATAGTGATCACAGAGACAGCTTGTTTTTGTGTTACCTTATATATTTGTTTTTCTGAAAAATCCCACTTAATATACTTTGGGTAACAACAGTCAATATTTATTTATTTTATTTTATTTTGAAGGTGGGTAACAGTCAATATTTATTTATTTATTAGATTTCATTTTTTTATTATATAATAAAAGTGAGCTTTTGTTAAACCAAATGTGTGTTTTTTTCCACATACAACAACCTATCTGGAATCGGTTCGATAAGAGGATTCGATAATAGGCTCGAACTCGATAATTCCTTATCAAACATCATGCCTACAGTTAATATTTAAACATTTAATATGTGACATTTCTAACAATTTTTAACAGAAATAGTTCATGCACATTCAGATGAATTCTTCAAAATTACAATAAAACAATTTTTGGCCGGGGGCCGGGCTGTATATATGCGCACTAATTGACTGAAAGAGCACGCACTTGGCGCGATGATGTCATGTTATCCATGGAAAAATGCATTTTTAGACCATATGATTTGCCTGAGCGGCTAGGAGACCCCGAGAGTAACAAGCGCTTGCCTTGTTGCCTTTCCATTAAGAACAATAAACTAGTTTTTAGTATAAGTTTGCTGGTTTCAAGAAATGTAATGCCGAGCGCATATCATTATGTCAAGATAATGGCACTAGCATTTACTTCATTTAAGAATATTTTTCAACATATTGAGCAAAAAGGTCTCTTTTTTTTCTACCAAGAAAAGTGCACTTGTTATTAGTAAAAATATACTTATTTTAAGGTATTTTTGGGTTCATTGAAGTTAGCTAATTTTACTTGTTTTGGAAAGTCTTGACAAGCCAAATTTTCTTCTTCTATTGGCAGATAATTTTGCTTAGTTCAAATAAAATACCCCTCTTTTTTTTTTTTTTTCTTATTGTTTTTGAACACTGACTTTTCGCATTGTAGGAACTATCGGGAGCCACAATCCATTTAGAATAAACCCGCTGTTTATGTCTTGACGTCTAGCTTGAGGTAGTGATGTGCGATACACCAGTGATTTTCATTCCGATCCGATGCCAAGTAAAAGTCAGCTTGGTATCTGCGATGCCGATCTAATACAGATACTTTGTGCCAATTAAGTTGAGTATAAGTTGTGTATTTTCCAATAACAACTAAAAAAAACAGTAAAAATTTAAGAAAAAAAGAGCAAAAAATTGGGAAAAGCTGAATTGTTTAAACCAGTGTTTTTCAAAATTTTTTGAGCCAAGGCACATTTTTTGCGTTGAAAAAATATGGACACACACCACCAGCAAAAATCATTAAAAAAGTAAACTCAGTTGACAGTAAAAAGTCATTGTAGCAATTGTTGGATATGACTTTAAAGCATAACCAAGCATGCATCACTATTGCTCTTGTCTCAAAGTAGGTGTACTGTCACCACCTGTCACATCACACCCTGACTTATTTGGACTTTTTTGCTGTTTTCCTGTGTGTAGTGTTTTAGTTCTTGTCTTGCGCTCTTATTTTGGTGGATTTTTCTTTTTTTTAGTATTTTCCTGTAGCAGTTTCAAGTCTTCCTTTGAGATATTTCCCGCATCTACTTTGTTTTAGCCATCAAGAATATTTCCGTTGTTTTTATCCTTCTTTGCAGGGATATTGTTGATTGTCATGTCATGTTCGGATGTACATTGTGGACGCCGTCTTTGCTCCGCAGTAAGTCTTTGCTGTCGTCCAGCATTCTGTTTTTGTTTACTTTGTAGCCAGTTCAGTTTTAGTTCCGTTCTGCATAACCTTCCCTAAGCTTCGATGCCTTTTCTTAGGGGCACTCACCTTTTGTTTATTTTTGGTTTAAGCACCTTTTTACCTGCACCCTGCCTCCCGCTGTTTCCGACATCTACAAAGCAATTAGCTACCGGCTGCCACCTACTGATATGGAAGAGTATTACACGGTTACTCTGCCGAGCTCTAGACAGCACCGACACTCAACAACAACACATCATTTGCAGACTATAATTACTGTTTTTTTTACCTAAATAGGTGAAATTAGATAATCTCCCACGGCACACCAGACTGTATCTCACGGCACAGTGGTTGAAAAACACTGGTCTAAAGATCCCAAAAACTCGTTCTAAAACCAGTGGAGACCAGGGGCCGTACTTATCAAGCTTCTTAGAATTACTCCTAGGAAGTCTGCTAAGAGTTGACTTAAGAGTAAATAAATTCTTCGCTGAAAGCTGCACTTAAAAGTTAGTTATCAAGCGTCTTACTCCCACTTTCAGCGAAGTGTAGGACTGAATCTTAAGTGTCACACTCAGAGCTGAATTACGACATTACTATGTGCCGTAAACGCAATTTTAGGTGACGTCATTTCTGTGTCCATAGAAATGACCAATCACGGAAGGGAATCCGTTGTCTAAGAATAAAGAAATATCTTGGAAATATTTAAGTGGACAATCGGAGTGTATATTTTGACAATAAACTACAAAATAATACAAAACAAACTAGTCCCCGCCGGCACTCACGCTACCGCTCCCTCTCTTCTCTCGCCCACACACTCACTGACGTCACTCACCTCACGGCCACACACATACGCTACTGTCATAACATTTTCTTTCCAATGCATTAATTAGGCAACTCATTTGAAACTGGTGTGGGTGGCTCTATATATACTAGCCCACTGCAGACACATGCAGAAATCAACAAGGAATCGAAAAGTATTAAATCTGTGACAAAAATAATATCCGCTCTGTCTAAACGATACCGTTTGATCAGCTGCTCGTCATCAAAAAAAAAACAACATTGTTCCGTTCCCTGAACGTTCGCGCATGTCTCTCTCGCCTCACTTAACGCCTCAACAACGTTGATAAAAAAGCTTTTATTCTTAAGTTTGAGAGTAGGACTAAATTTCGCAAATTCTCAGGACTTAAGTGTAAAATGGCACTCTAAGAAGCTTGATAAGTACGGCCCCTGGCATTCCGGGCTACGGCTCCCAGACTCTGGAACAATTTGCACCAGTCCCTCCATGATCTTGAAAAACTTTTAAGAAACATTTTAAAACTTCCCTTCTTAGTAAAGCTTTTAGTTAATGCACCTTTTCACTTTCATTTTGAATCCACTTTGTATCCTTTTTAAGATGTTGCCCCTGTTGTTTTAATTGAATTGTTGTTTTACTTCACCTATGTGTTGTACAGCGCTTTGTGTGGTTTTATCTGTGAAATGTGCTTTATAAATAAAATGTACTTACTTACTTAGTAGAGGACAGTGGGAGCACTTTAACAGTCGACGACAGCAGGAATGTCATGTTATCCATCTGACACTGTGTTCAAATACAGCCTCCAAATACTCGAGTCAGTCAGTTTAAACAAAAGCCAGATCCAACCCTGTGGTGAAGGTTATGGTGAAGTATCTCAAAATCTTTACCGCCAAATCTGCTGCCCGGAACACGGAATTCCAATTTTTTTTTCTTCCGAGTACTTAATCAGCTGCATCACAAACAAACTTTCATGATCGTTTGGACTATTTCCCCTGTGTTTTGTGTCATTTTCCTGTTAATTGTCTTGTTTTTTTTTTCACTTTCTGATTTCCTCTAGTTCAACCACTTCACCTCCTGCTAAAATGCTGCTTCCCACACCTGCTTCCTGATTGACAATCAGGATACACACCTGTCCGTGGTTGTCAATCAGGATGCTGGCTGCCCAAGGACAATGGATCGTTCCATTCAACCGCGGTTCAATACTCTGTAGGGTTGTAAAAACTGCGGTAATCATCACAATAATAAAATTAGTCAGTGTAGTTTTTTTGCTGGCACTTTTGAATTGATCGGTCTGGAAGTAAACTACATCTCCCAAAATTCCCTGTGAAGCGCGAGTGTGGGAGATCAGTGTTTCGGAGGCTGTAAAAAGAGAGAGAATGGATTGTTTTCTTCAGACATTTCCTGATGTTTTAATTAACATACATCCAAAGCTTGTTGAGTTATTTTGCTCACAGACAGTCAAACAAACCCTGGTAAAAACATCAATCTGTGCAATCTACTAATAAAAGTTTCAATCATTCAATCAATCCAAAATAACCTCTTTGGCATAGGTAAGAAAGTCTGCAGTCTGCAAAGCGTGACACTTTAGTGTTTAGTAGAAATCACCCCCAAAAAGTGTTCAATGCGAGAAATATGAGTTAAAAGCTACTTGATACATCCTCAATCTATCCATCTATTTTTCTACTGTTTGCCTCTCTCAATGTCTGCAGTCTGCGGAGAGAAGGGCTGGACAAGTCACCACCTCGTAAACCAGGGGTGTCCAAACTTTTCCCACCGAGGGCCGCACACGGAAAAATTAAAGCATGCGGGGGCCATTTTGATATTTTTCATTTTCAAACCATTACAAAATATATGGATTTTGTTTGTTTTTTACCTTTAGGGCAACCGGGGACCATAAAGGGTGTTAGTCATTAAAATGTTAAAAACAAGTCAAATTATTATTTTTTTATTTATATAACGCTTACAGTAAATCTGTACAGTATATCAACTTCAGGTTGATATAAAGTTTAAAAAAACAAAAAGGTTTTATGCCTTTTCTGTCAAAGACAACTTAGTTTTTTATAATAAAACTGAAATATGCAGTATTTCCACCACTGCCCAAAACATTCAGAAAGCAATGTTTGATGTGAAGTAATTAGAGCTTTAAAAATATCAATAATGCAAGACACCATTGATTTTAATTCATTATTATTTTTGAGTAATCACAGTGAAAAGATAAATAAAATCCCATTAAATATATTTGGGATCCAAAAGGTGCCCCACTCAGAAAGTGATATATTTTTATTAGTTTTTGTTTTACTTTCAACACT
Source organism: Entelurus aequoreus (assembly GCF_033978785.1). NCBI lineage: Eukaryota > Metazoa > Chordata > Actinopteri > Syngnathiformes > Syngnathidae > Entelurus > Entelurus aequoreus. The sequence goes on along the minus strand of NC_084755.1, from coordinate 35,564,409 downwards.
CAAGCTACAAGCTCGACTTCAGATATATCTGTCGATTTTACGTTTGAACTATTATTTTGTTTGTTTTACGCTCTTTTGTCAAATAAAATGTTGATGTTTTTGTATGGCAACCACACAATATATGCAATATTTCCCACATAAAACATTTTAAAGTGAAATATTTGAAATAAAAAAAAATCTGTACAGTATATCAACTTCAGGTTGATATAAAGTTTAAAAAAACAAAAAGGTTTTATCCCTTTTCTGTCAAAGACAACTTAGTTTTTTATGATAAAACTGAAATATGCAGTATTTCCCCCACTGCCCAAAACATTCAGAAAGCAATGTTTGATGTGAAGTAATTAGAGCCTTAAAAATATCAATAATGCAAGACACCATTGATTTTAATTCATTACTATTTTTGAGTAATCACAGTGAAAAGATAAATAAAATTAAACATATTTGGGATCCAAAAGGTGCCCCACTCAGAAAGTGATACATTTTTATTAGTTTTTGTTTTACTTTCAACACTCAAGCTACGAGCTCGACTTCAGATATATCTGTCGATTTTACGTTTGAACTATTATTTTGTTTGTTTTACGCTCTTTTGTCAAAGAAAATGTTGATGTTTTTGTATGGCAACCACACAATATATGCAATATTTCCCACATAAAACATTTTAAAGTGAAATATTTGAAATAATTGGAGCCTTGAATAGGTCAATAATTCTTAATTAATTTTTTTTTTTTGAGCAATGGCAAAAAAATAAAAATAAAAATAGACAAAAGAAATAAACAGCCTGCATGGCAGCTTTGTGTCAACATTGCAACTTTTTCTAATTAGATTTCACCTCATTCCACTTTTTTTAAGGTTTATTTTTATTCTTGCAATAGCATTTCCAGAATGTGTGGCGGGCCGGTAAACAATTAGCTGCGTGCCGCAAATGGCCCCCGGGCCGCACTTTGGACACCCCTGCTTTATAGGGTTGTACAAACCGCGGTAATCATCACAATAATACAGTGACGTGATATGGTATAAAATGAAAAATTGGTCAGTGTAGTTTTTTTGCTGGCACTTTTGAATTGATCGGTCTGGAAGTAAACTACTTCTCCCAAAATTCCCTGTGAAGCGCGAGTGTGGGAGATCAGTGTTTCGGAAGCCGTAAAAAGAGAGAGAATGGATTGTTTTCCTGAAGTTTTAATTAACATATATCCAAAGCTTTTTGAGTTATATTGCTCACAGACAGTCAAACAAACCCTGGTAAAAACAAACTATTTGGCATAGGTAAGAAAGTCTGCAGTCTGCAAAGCGCGCCACTTTAGTGTTTAGTGGCAATCACCCCCAAAAAATGTTCATTTCATTTTCATTTTTTTTATTTATCTCCTTCATTGATGTGCATCTTTGATTGATAGACAATTATACCACAATTATTCAATTATACAGTAACACACCAATGCCTGAGACGGAGCAGGATGAAGAAAAATCGTATATTTTCCTGCCCCCTTCAACATAATACGTAGTCTTACTTAATGATATCATATAAACCAACAATTACATCCAAATATAACGAAAACAAACAAAAAAACACAACAAGTGCAAAACTTCATGAAGTACAAACCGAACAAAAAAACAAAATAATTAATATACACCTCACGGGATGATACAAAACAAATACAAAACCAGGCAACAAATAAGTAAAATAATAAATATAAAGCAAAATGTAAACATTTATGGCTGTCCATATGATTTTATTGTTCTGTCTTTATATATTTTTTTTAATTGGAATATATTTTTACAATCTTTTATCTCATTGTAAAGATAATTCCATAGTTTAACCCCCACCAATGCGAGAAATATGAGTAAACTTAAAAGCTACTTGATTCATCCTCAATCTATCCATCTAGTTTTCTACTGTCTGCCTCTCTCAATGTCTGCAGTCCGCGGAGAGAAGGACCGGACAAGTCACCACCTCGTAAAAACGTCACACAGAAAATACATTTGAAGCCGGCGAAGCAAAACATCAGTTTGTGAGGTATTTACATTAATAAAAGTTAAATAGTTGGTTTACTTTACTGAAAAACAACATTTTCCAGGCTGATATAAAGAAATGACCACTGTGGTACTTTAAGTTTAACTTTTAATTTGAAAGAAGAACAATTAATGAGGAATAATGATGATAAACATATAATCCAATCTGGTCCCCTTTATTTATGTAGCACGTTTCAAAATAAAAGTTTCACAAAGTGCTGCACAGCTGTTAAAATACACATTATAAAACTAAGGAAAGTCAAGTGTAAGAAAAATGTATCTAAAAAGTGAAAGTACCACTGATAGTCACACACACACTAGGTGTGGTGAAATTACCCTCTGCATTTGACCCCTTGCTCCAAGGGGATGGGTGAGCAGTGAGCAGCAGCGGTGGCCACGCTCGGGAATCATTTTGGTGATTTAACCCCCAATTCCAACCCTTGATGTTGAGTATAATATACCAAAGGAAAATACAATAGACTAAGATCTCATGCTGGTTTAAAAGCCAATGAGTGAAAATGTTTTAAGATTTAAAACTCACTCGAGAGCAAGACGCCTGAATAACCAAAAGGATATATCATTCCAAAGTTTCGGCGCCAAAGCAGAAAATGCACGAGCCCCTCTGGATATTAGCCGGGTTTTTGGGACGACAAGGAGAAATTGCCTCGCAGACCTCGGAGACCTCGGGTGGGTGTAGATGTTTAAAAGTGAGAATGAGGCGCTAATCCGTTAAGAGACTTGAACACAAACAATAAACTGAATTCTAAAATGAACTGGGAGCCAGTGAGGGGATGCTAAAATGGGCTCATGATTTTTTTTTGTGCCAGTCAAATTTTGGACAAACTGCATTGGAGCGAGTGAGGCCTGGTTCACTGTGTTGCACTTTTAATGTTAACTTAAAGGCCTACTGAAATGAGATTTTCTTATTTAAACGGGGATAGCAGGTCCATTCTATGTGTCATACTTGATCATTTCGCGATATTGCCATATTTTTGCTGAAAGGATTTAGTAGAGAACATCGACGATAAAATTCGCAACTTTTGGTCGCTGATAAAAAAGCCTTGCCTGTACCGGAAGTAGCGTGACGTCACAGGTTGTGGAGCTCCTCACATCTGCACATTGTTTACAATCATGGCCAGCAGCAGCGAGAGCGATTCAGACCGAGAAAGCAACGATTTCCCCATTAATTTGAGCGAGGATGAAAGATTCGTGGATGAGGAAAGTGAGAGTGAAGGACTAGAGGGCAGTGGAAGCGATTCAGATAGGGAAGATGCTGTGAGAGGCGGGTGGGACCTGATATTCAGCTGGGAATGACTAAAACAGTAAATAAACACAAGACATATATATACTCTATTAGCCACAACACAACCAGGCTTATATTTAATATGCCACAAATTAATCCCGCATAACAAACACCTCCCCCCTCCCGTCCATATACCCCGCCAATACAACTCAAACACCCGCACAACACACTCAATCCCACAGCCAAAGTACCGTTCACCTCCGTAAAGTTCATACAGCACATATATTTCCCCAAAGTTACGTACGTGACATGCACATAGCGGCACGCACGTACGGGCAAGCGATCAAATGTTTGGAAGCCGCAGCTGCGTACTCACGGTACCGCGTATCCAACTCAAAGTCCTCCTGGTAAGAGTCTCTGTTGTCCCAATTCTCCACAGGCCAATGGTAAAGCTTGACTGTCATCTTTCGGGAATGTAAACAATGAAACACCGGCTACGTGTTTGTGTTGCTGCAGCCGGCCGCTAATACACCGCTTCCCACCTACAGCTTTCTTCTTTGCTGTCTCCATTGTTCATTAAACAAATTGCAAAAGATTCACCAACACAGATGTCCAGAATACTGTGGAACACAAACACGTTAAAAGATGAAACTGCTGGAATTCTTTCCAAAAGTGATACAAACTGGATCATCAGTTAACCATCTTAAAACTCATTTGTATACTCTAGCCTTTAAAAAATAGACCCCCTTTTTAGACCAGTTGATCTGCCGTGAAATAACTGAAAACATGTCTTATATTCTGGTTTCTGCAAAATAGCCACCCTTTGCTCGGATTACTTTTTTTGCACACTCTTGGCATTCTCTCCATGTGCTTCAAGAGGTAGTCACCTGAAATGGTTTTCACTTCACGGGTGTGCTTGAAGCTCATCGAGAGAATGCAAAGAAATAATCAGAGCAAAGGGTGGCTATTTTGAAGAAACTAGAATATAAAAACATGTCTTCAGTTATTTCACACACATGTGTTCATTCATAGTTTGGATGCCTTCAGTGACATCTACAATGTAAATAGTCATGAAAATAAAGAAAACGCATTGAATGAGGAGAAGGTGCTCTCTCTCTCTCTCTCTCTCTCTCTCTCTCTCTCTCTCTCTCTCTCTCTCTCTCTCATACACCTATCTATCTATATATGAAGGAGGTAAACGTTTTGCAATGCAGTCTGCCGAAAATGACGAAAAGCACCACTCTACATAGCAACTGACGCTGTGGTCAAAGCTGGAATTGCCACAGAACACATTTTAAGATACTCAACGCTCTACTGCCATCTGGCGGCTAAGGTGAATAGTGCAACCCCCCCCCCCCAATTTGTCACGTGTCATGTGTCAGGTTAACTGCGACGAAGGCAGCCATATGAATCCCCGTCCTACTGTGCACCATTCACCAGTCTTCTTGCCCCTAATGACAATTAAGTTGATACCTACAAAAATAACCGTGCAACTGGGGATGGATATTGTTGTTTTTTTTACTTGGCATTCTGGCACAAGTATCTAATATCCTTTAGGGTAAATGAGTGTTATGCACACGCGAACAGGTTACTGCCGCTTGCAGCTACAGTGTATTAGCAGAGTCAGACATCAAGAGGATTTCTGCTTGAGCACTGAGCCAGCAGCTTTTTGCTCAGCGCGGCCACAGCCCCAAAATCACATGGGAGTTTGGAACGTTATGCAACAGAACTGAAATGCACTCACTGCACACTTAACACCCACAGAACATAGCAGGGTTCCCGAGCATTACAGGCAGGCTGTAAATAATGCAAGGCAGGAAGGAGAAAGAGACGGTTCATGTTTTTTTTTTGGGGGGGGGGGGGGGGGGGGGGGGGGGGTTTAGTGATCTTGGCAACCGGATCATTTACAGAGCTAACATTTTTCAAATGTACGATCCAGCATATTGCAGAATGGGTCATATTCAGCATTGCGAGTAAGACATGCGGGTCATAATGTTTTATGTCGAACCATTAACGTGTGAGTCTGTTAGCCCCTGTACAGTAGGGAGGGGATTCATATGGCCCCCATTCCTGGGTGAGAGGAGGAGGGGTGGGTTATTCGTTTTTTTTGCAAATCCGGCGGATGGAAACGACGGAAAGTGCCACTCTGCATAGCAAATGGCGCTGTGGTCAAAGTTGGAAATGCAACAAAACACATGTTGTGGAGGGGGGCGTGGCCTGCGGGCCATCTATGCACCTGTCGAGATCAGAGTAATCCTGAAAATAGGCAACTAATTAACAGTGTTTGCCCCATACGTTGAAGCACAGTACGTCTGACTACTGTAGCCGTAATGCGGCGCATTACATCAAGCGACGCGGCTTCGCAGCTTACCAAAGTCGAACTAAAACATTCTGACAGATATTTTGAGCATTGTTTGTAATGTTCTATATTCCAATGAAACATCACTGTTTTGGTGTTGCTTGCCTACCAGTACTTGCTAGCGTTTACTGAACAGGCATCATTGTGACTGAGCTACTGTGTTGAACAATTTCCCTTGTGGATCATTAAAGTTTGTCTAAGTCTATCCTGCAGTCCACACCTCTCTCTTATGTGTGACTGCCATCTGCTGGTCACACTTATCACAAAATATAATTGCTTCGAGGTCGTTAAGCACAACCAGAATTATTCCGTAGATTAAGCGCATCGAGTTATAAGGCGCACTGTCGATTTATAAAAAAATGAAAGGATTTTAAGTGCGCCTTATAGTCCGAAAAATACGATATTACATTGTTTACATAAACAGCATGTATTATACATTTTTAAATAAAGATATGGTCATAATCAGTCACTCGATGCTTATTTACTGTCTGATGTTTGTTTCCATCCTCAGCTTTAAAGTGTATTAGAGTAATCCTGAAAATAGGCAACTAATTAACAGTGTTTGCCCCATACGTTGAAGCACAGTACGTCTGACTACTGTAGCCGTAATGCGCCGCATTACATCAAGCGACGCGTCTTCGCAGCTTACCAAAGTTGTACGAAAACAGATTTTTGGAGCGTTGTTTGTAATGTTCTATATTCTCAATGAAACATCAGTGTTTTGGTGTCGCTTGCCTACCAGTACTTGCTAGCGTTTACTGAACAGGCATCATCCTGCAGTCCACACCTCTCTCTTGTGTGTGACTGCCATTTGCTGGTCACACTTATCACAAAATAAAATTGCTTCGAGGTCGTTAAGCACAACCAGAATTATTCCGTAGATTAAGCGCATCGAGTTATAAGGCGCACTGTCGATTTATAGAAAAATGAAAGGATTTTAAGTGCGCCTTATCGTCCGAAAAATACGATATTACATTGTTTACACAAACAGCATGTATTATACATTTTTAAATAAAGATATGGTCATAATGCGTCACTTGATGCTTATTTACTGTCTGATGTTTGTTTCCATCCACAGCTTTAAAGTGTATTAAAGTAATCCTGAAAATAGGCAACTAATTAACAGTGTTTGCCCCATACGTTGAAGCACAGTACGTCTGACTACTGTAGCCGTAATGCGGCGCATTACATCAAGCGACGCGTCTTCGCAGCTTACCAAAGTTGTACTAAAACAGATTTTTGGAGCGTTTTTTGTAATGTTCTATATTCTCAATGAAACATCAGTGTGTTGGTGTTGCTTGCCTACCAGTACTTGCTAGCGTTTACTGAACAGGCATCATCCTGCAGTCCACACCTCTCTCTTATGTGTGACTGCCATCTACAGGTCACACTTATCACAAAATAAAATTGCTTCGAGGTCGTTAAGCACAACCAGAATTATTCCGTAGATTAGGTGCACCGAGTTATAAGGCGAACTGTCGATTTATGAGAAAATTAAAGGATTTTAAGTGCGCCTTATAGTCCGAAAAATACGACATCACATTGTTTACATAAACAGCATTTGTTATACATTTTTAAATAAAGATATGGTCATAATCAGTCACTTGATGCTTATTTACTGTCCGATGTTTGTTTCCATCCACAGCTTTAAAGTGTATTAAAGTAATCCTGAAAATAGGCAACTAATTAACAGTGTTTGCCCCATACATTGAAGCACAGTACGTCTGACTACTGTACGGCATTACCTCAAGCGACGCGGCTTCGCAGCTTACCAAAGTCGTACTAAAACAATCTGACAGCTTTTTTGAGTTTTGTTTGTAATGTTCTATATTCTCAATGAAACATCAGTGTGTTGGTGTTGCTTGCCTACCAGTACTTGCTAGCGTTTACTGAACAGCCATCATCTTGCAGTGCACACCTCTCTCTTATGTGTGACTGCCATCTACTGGTCACACTTATCACAAAATAAAATTGCTTCGAGGTCGTTAAGCACAACCAGAATTATTCCGTAGATTAGGCGCACCGAGTTATAAGGCGCACTGTCGATTTATGAGAAAATTAAATGATTTTAAGTGCGCCTTATAGTCCGAAAAATACGACATCACATTGTTTACATAAACAGCATGTGTTATACATTTTTAAATAAAGATATGGTCATAATCTGTCACTTGATGCTTATTTACTGTCCGATGTTTGTTTCCATCCACAGCTTTAAAGTGTATTAGAGTAATCCTGAAAATAGGCAACTAATTAACAGTGTTTGCCCCATACGTTGAAGCACAGTACGTCTGACTACTGTAGCCGTAATGCGCCGCATTACATCAAGCGACGCGGCTTCGCAGCTTACCAAAGTTGTACTAAAACAGATTTTTCGAGCGTTGTTTGTAATGTTCTATATTCTCAATGAAACATCAGTGTTTTGGTGTCGCTTGCCTACCAGTACTTGCTAGCGTTTACTGAACAGGCATCATCCTGCAGTGCACACCTCTCTCTTATGTGTGACTGCCATCTGCTGGTCACACTTATCACAAAATAAAATTGCTTCGAGGTCGTTAAGCACAACCAGAATTATTCTGTAAATTAGGCGCACCGTGTTTAAAGGCGAACTTTCGATTTATGAGAAAATTAAAGGATTTTAAGTGCGCCTTATAGTCCGAAAAATACGACATCACATTGTTTACATAAACAGCATGTATTATACATTTTTAAATAAAGATATGGTCATAATCAGTCACTCGATGCTTATTTACTGTCTGATGTTTGTTTCCATCCTCAGCTTTAAAGTGTATTAGAGTAATCCTGAAAATAGGCAACTAATTAACAGTGTTTGCCCCATACGTTGAAGCACAGTACGTCTGACTACTGTAGCCGTAATGCGCCGCATTACGTCAAGCGACGCGTCTTCGCAGCTTACCAAAGTTGTACTAAAACAGATTTTTTGAGCGTTGTTTGTAATGTTCTATATTCTCAATGAAACATCAGTGTTTTGGTGTTGCTTGCCTACCAGTACTTGCTAGCGTTTACTGAACAGCCATCATCCTGCAGTGCACACCTCTCTCTTATGTGTGACTGCCATCTACTGGTCACACTTATCACAAAATAAAATTGCTTCGAGGTCGTTAAGCACAACCAGAATTATTCCGTAGATTAGGTGCACCGAGTTATAAGGCGAACTTTCGATTTATGAGAAAATAAAAGGATTTTAAGTGCGCCTTATAGTCCGAAAAATACGACATCACATTGTTTACACAAACAGCATGTATTATACATTTTTAAATAAAGATATGGTCATAATCAGTCACTTGATGCTTATTTACTGTCCGATGTTTTTTTTCCATCCACAGCTTTAAAGTGTATTAGAGTAATCCTGAAAATAGGCAACTAATTAACAGTGTTTGCCCCATACATTGAAGCACAGTACGTCTGACTACTGTACGGCATTACATCAAGCGACGCGGTTTCGCAGCTTACCAAAGTCGTACTAAAACATTCCGACAGATTTTTGGAGCGTTGTTTGTAATGTTCTATATTCTCAATGAAACATCAGTGTTTTGGTGTTGCTTGCCTACCAGTACTTGCTAGCGTTTACTGAACAGGCATCATCCTGCAGTCCACACCTCTCCCTTATGTGTGACTGCCATCTACTGGTCACACTTATCACAAAATAAAATTGCTTCGAGGTCGTTAAGCACAACCAGAATTATTCCGTAGATTAAGCGCATCGAGTTATAAGGCGCACTGTCGATTTATAAAAAAATGAAAGGATTTTAAGTGCGCCTTGTAGTCCGAAAAATACGATATCACATTGTTTACATAAACAGCATGTATTATACATTTTTAAATAAAGATATGGTCATAATGTGTCACTTGATGCTTATTTACTGTCTGATGTTTGTTTCCATCCTCAGCTTTAAAGTGTATTAAAGTAATCCTGAAAATAGGCAACTAATTAACAGTGTTTGCCCCATACGTTGAAGCACAGTACGTCTGACTACTGTAGCCGTAATGCGCCGCATCACATCAAGCGACGCGGCTTCGCAGCTTACCAAAGTTGTACTAAAACAGATTTTTGGAGCGTTGTTTGTAATGTTCTATATTCTCAATGAAACATCAGTGTTTTGGTGTCGCTTGCCTACCAGTACTTGCTAGCGTTTACTGAACAGGCATCATCCTGCAGTCCACACCTCTCTCTTATGTGTGACTGCCATCTGCTGGTCACAGTTATCACAAAATAAAATTGCTTCGAGGTCGTTAAGCACAACCAGAATTATTCCGTAGATTAAGCGCATCGAGTTATAAGGCGCACTGTCGATTTATAAAAAAATGAAAGGATTTTAAGTGCGCCTTATAGTCCGAAAAATACGATATCACATTGTTTACACAAACAGCATGTGTTATACATTTTTAAATAAAGATATGGTCATAATCAGTCACTCGATGCTTATTTACTGTCCGATGTTTTTTTTCCATCCACAGCTTTAAAGTGTATTAGAGTAATCCTGAAAATAGGCAACTAATTAACAGTGTTTGCCCCACGTCATTTGAAAGTCTAATTACAGCAGCATGGTAAATAACACGGCTGCATATTAGCAGAACTGTACAAATTACCGCCGTGATTTCTGTCGGGGCTGTTGTTTTCCCGAAGAAGCACATTTACAATGCAAATGTTATTATCACCTTGTCATCAACGTAAACAAGCAGCCACACTTGGCCGAAAGACAGCAGCGAAAAGGACTCCGCGGCTGGTCCAATTAGCTGTCATTAAGTCCGGCGTTCTCAACACACACACGCACGCACACACACACACTAATGAAAACAAACAAAACATGATTACAGCTGCAAATATGTATGGTTGGAATTCAATCAGGCAGAGTTTTTTAGTAGCCTCAGAGCATCCACAGCTCCGGGGAGCCTCAGTTAACCTTCTGACCTACACTATTTTGCCAAAAAGTATTTGGCCACCCATCCAAATGATCAGAATCAGGTGTCCTAATCACTCGGCCCAGGCCACAGGTGTACACAATCAAGCACTTAGGCATGGAGACTGTCTCTACAAACATTTGTGAAAGAATGGAACTGTCACAGGATGCCATGTCTTTGTCGCATATTCAACTGAATATGGGTTGAAAAGGATTTGCAAATCATTGTATTCCGTTTATATTTACATCTAACACAATTTCCCAACTCATATGGAAACGGGGTTTGTAGATCCCTAGATTGATTGATGTAAAACGTTCTTTATCACATTGTTTACTTTCACGTGTCCATTAAAGATTTGATTAATTTATGATGGCTCTGTTATGATCCGCTGCCCGGATCATAGTCTGTTTAAGTTTTTCGAGTCACTTGTGTTTTCTGTTTGTTTTGGACTCCTTGAGTTCCTGTTTATGCACCTCTGAGTTTGTTACCATGGCTACGTATTAGTTTCACCTGCCTCTTGTGTTCGGGACGCGCACCTGTTTGTAATCAAGAGACATTATTTAAAGGCCTACTGAAATGATTTTTTTTTTATTTAAACGGGAATAGCAGATCCATTCTATGTGTCATACTTGATCATTTCGCGATATTGCCATATTTTTGCCCAAAGGATTTAGTAGAGAAAATCGACGATAAAGTTCGCAACTTTTGCTCGCTGATAAAAAAAAGCCTTGCCTGTACCGGAAGTAGCGTGACGTCACAGGAGCTAGGATTCCTCACAATTCCCCATTGTTTACAATGGAGCGAGAGAGATTCGGACCGAGAAAGTGATGATTACCCCATTAATTTGAGCGAGGATGAAAGATTCGTGGATGAGGAACGTGAGAGTGAAGGACTTGAGAGGCAGCGATGGACGTGTCTTTTTTCGCTCTGACCGTAACTTAGGTACAAGCTGGCTCATTGGATTCCACACTCTCCTTTTTCTATTGTAGATCACAGATTTGTATTTTAAACCACCTCGGATACTATATCCTCTTGAAAATGAGAGTCGAGAACGCGAAATGGACATTCAGTGCCTTTTATCTCCACGACAATACATCGGCGAAATGCTTTAGCTACGAGCTAACGTGATAGCATCTTGCTTTAACTGCATATAGAAACAAAAGAAATAAACCCCTGACTGGAGAAAATCAACAATACTAAACCGTGGACATGTAAATACACGGTTAATGCTTTCCAGGCTGGCGAAGGTTAACAATGCTGTGCTAACGACGCCATTGAAGCTAACTTAGCAACCGGACTGCACAGAGCTATGCTAAAAACATTAGCTCTCCACCTACGCCAGCCAGCCCTCATCTACTCATCAACACCCGTGCTCACCTGCGTTCCAGCGATCGGCAGAAGGACGAAGGACTTCACCCGATGCGTTTGGCGGCCCGGAGACGTAGGAAGTCAAGGTGAAGTCGGCGGCTAGCGCGGCTAGCGCTCCAACAAATTCCTCCTGGTTGTGTTGCTGTAGTCCGCTGCTAATACACTGATCCCACCTACAACTGTCTTCTTTGCAGCCTTCATTGTTCATTAAAAAAATTGCAAAAGATGTCCAGAATACTGTGGAATTATGAAATGAAAACAGAGCTTTTTGTATAGGATTCTACGGGGTACCATAACTTCCGTTACTCGGACTTCGTCACGCGCATACGTCATCATACCGCGATGTTTCAGCCGGATATTTCCCGGGAATTTTAAAATGTCACTTTATAAGTTAACCCGGCCGTATTGGCATGTGTTGCAATGTTAAGATTTCATCATTGATATATAAACTATCAGACTGCGTGGTCGGTAGTAGTGGCTTTCACTAGGCCTTTAAGCCTGCCTTTGCCAGTCAGTCGGTCTGGCTTCTTTGTTTGCGTCACGCTACTGTTACGTTAGTTTTGCTAGTCTCCTAGCCCCCTGCTAGTGATCTCTAGTCTGTGCTAAGTAGTAGCCTTAGCTTCAGGTGCGATCGGCACCTTGTTCCGTCGGTTTTTTTTCTGTTTTGTACCTCTTTGAGCGTTAATTTACGATTAAATCATGTTCCTACCTGCAAGTCCTGTCCGGAGTCGTCCGTTTGCATCCCGGGAGAACAAACCTCGCAGTAAGCTGCAACCCCATCGTAACGGGCTCAGGTGTGATTCACTACAATAGGGCCCCACAGCACACTGGATTCCAGTGAATTGAAATACCACAACACTGGATATTGTTCAGATAAGTTACATTTAAGAACTTGCACACAAAGCAACACTGGAGGTGTTTGATTGATTGATTGAGACTTTTATTAGTAGGTTGCACAGTGAAGTACATATTCCGTACAATTGACCACTAAATGGTAACACCCGAATACGTTTTTCAACTTGTTTAAGTCGGGGTCCAGGTGACTATGACGTGCGCATTTTCCGCGCATGCGTACTAGGTCGCGTTGCGCCGGCTGACGGACCATTGTGTGTGTGTGGACAAGGATAAGGTTAAGGTATGTATGTATATATGTGTACGTACTTATATGTGTATATGTATTTATATGACATAACATTTTTATATACTATTATTATTATTATTATTAAACATACAGTAAGTAATAAGAGGGGTGGGAGTACATAAGTTTTTACTTCTTCTCACTCCTTTTCGGATATGTTTACATTAAATGTTTATTTTCATTTCTTGTTTCTTTTGCTTTTTATTATTACTATTATTATTATTATTATTGTTGTTTTTGTTATTCATTCTTGAATGGCTTTTTTGTTGTTTTTTTTCAAAATTTGTTGTTTTTGTTTTGTCTACATATTCGAAATAAACATGAAAATGAAAATGAAAAATGAAAAAGGTTAGGTGCGATTTACCCTGGATAACTTAGCGTAGAAGGGGGCCTCAGTGGTTTTTTGAGTAGGGCAGCAAAATAACCTACCATAGGGCCAAAAGGGGTTGCAAGTTGTGTGTTTGACGTGTGGTGCAGTCAGGAGTTGTCCGGTGTGATGCAAATACAACGGTGTGGGCACACAGTACAGTTCTTGGATACATATCAGGAGTGTTTGGGGTGGGCGTATCGATCTAAATATCCACGGTCTCAACACAATAGGTGGGTATTGATGCTGACGTGATAGGGTTGATACTTTTGCTGCAGTTTCTCGTCTGTACGTACAGCCATTTACACATTTTTTTACTAGAAGTTTGTGCAACCGCAGCATCTTTTCCAGTCCGTCAGTGCAAACAATGCATCTCTCTTTTGTACCGTCTCATGTGTGCTGGTATGACAATACAATCTTTGCCCCTCCCCTGCTCCATTGACTGCTGACTTTATGTTTTCACTAATGTATTCTTTCAATGTAAGTTACTTTGTTGACATTTTGGACTTGTGTGTTGTTAAAAGTTGAAGTACCACTGATAGTCACACACACACACACACATTCTAGGTGTGGTGAAATTACTCCCTGCATTTGACTCATTCACTTGTTCCACCACCTGGGAGGTGAGGGGAGCAGTGAGCAGCAGCGGTGGCCGCGCCCGGAAAACATTTTTTGGTAATTTAACCCCCAATTCCAACCCTTGATGCTGAGTGCCAAGCAGGGAGGTAATGGCTCCCATTTTTATAGGCTTTGGTATGACTTTTATAGTCTTTGGTATGACATTTGGTGGAGGAGGAATTATGGTGTGGGGTTGGCTTTCAGGACTTGGGCTTGGCCCCTTAGTTCCAGTGAAAGGAACTTTGCATGCTTCATTTTGGACAATTCCATGCCTAGTGGGAACAGTTTGGAGCGGAGCCCTTCCTCTTCCAACATGACTGTGCACCAGTGCACAAAGCAAGGTCCATAAAGGCATGGATGACAGAGTCAGTTCATCCACACATCCATGGTGTGGATGAACTTGACTGGCCTGCACAGAGTCCTGACCTGAACCCGATAGAACTCCTTTGGAATGAATTAGAACGGAGACTGAGAGCCAGGCCTTCTCCACCAACATCAGTGCGTGACCTCACCAATGCGCTTTTGGAAGAATGGTGGGAAATTCCTATAAACACAGTCCGCAACCTTGTGGACAGCCTTAACAGAAGAGTTGAAGCTGCAATAGCTGCAAAAGGTGGACTGACATCATATTGAACCCTATGGGTTAGGAATGGGATGGCACTTCAAGTTCTTATGTGAGTCAAGGCAGGTGGCCAAATACTTTTGGCAATATGGTGTATATGACCTATGAATTCCCTCTGCCCTTTTATGCAGTTTCTAAAAAACCAAGCATAAAGGTACAAAACCAGATGAGAAGTTGAGGTATTTTAATGCTACCTCCGAATACGCATCTTAGATCCTTTTTGAGTTTAATCATTGAAAAGAAACACACTGATTAGTAAAAAAAAACTGACTATATCAGAAGTCACGTGAAAAAGCTTAATGGTTTTTTTTACAAAGGAGTTTTCTGAAAATAAAATGATCCTGTATGCTTTGAATCTGTCTCTTTAAAAGGGAAAGGCCTTTTCAGCGCAGTATATATCGAGCATTGTTTATTGAGCCTTTCATGCCAGCTTTATTGCTTCGGGGGTTTGAACGTGCTCAGAGCTCAGTGACTCTTATGATGTCGAACACTAACAGGACTGAACTTTGGATCTTTTTTTCATACACAATTGAATGGATGCACGAACCAAGTGAAAAGCACCACATCTAAAGTTTGATCACGTTAGGCCTCTACTGGCTCACCTGCACTGGCTTCCTGCTGAAATGAAATGTTTATATTTAAACGGGGACAGCAGATCCATTCTATGTGTCATACTTGATCATTTCGCGATATTGCCATATTTTTGCTGAAAGGATTTAGTAGAGAACAACGACGATAAAGTTCGCAACTTTTGGTCTCTGATAAAAAAAAAGCCTTGCCTGTACCGGAAGTAGCGTGATGACACCGGAGGAAAGGCTGCTCATATTTTCCTATTGTTTCCACCATCAGCGAGAGCGATTCGGACCGAGAAAGCGACGATTACCCCGTTAATTTCAGCGAGGATGAAAGATTGGTGGATGAGGAACGTGAGAGTGAAGGACTACAGTGCAGTGCAGGACGCATCTTTTTTCGCTCTGACCGTAACTTAGGTACAAGCTGGCTCATTGGATTCCACACTCTCTCCTTTTTCTATTGTGGATCACGGATTTGTATTTTAAACCACCACGGATACTATATCCTCTTGAAAATGAGAGTCGAGAACGCGAAATGGACATTCACAGTGACTTTTATCTCCACGACAATACATCGGCGAAACACTTTAGCTACGGAGCTAACGTGATAGCATCGGGCTTAACTGCAGATAGAAACAAAAGAAATAAACCCCTGACTGGAAGGATAGACAGAAGATCAACAATACTATTAAACCAGGGACATGTAAATACACGGTTAATGCTTTCCAGCCTGTCGAAGCTTAACAATGCTGTTGCTAACGACGCCATTGGAGCTAACTTAGCAACGGGACCTCACAGAGCTATGCTAAAAACATTAGCTATCCACCTACGCCAGCCAGCCCTCATCTGCTCATCAACACCCGTGCTCACCTGCGTTCCACCGATCGACGGAAGGACGAAGGACTTCACCCGGTCATCCCTGTGGTCGGCGGCTAGCGTCGGCTAGCGCGTCTGCTATCCAAGTCAAAGTCCTCCTTGTTGTGTTGCTGCAGCCAGCCGCTAATACACCGATCCCACCTACAACTTTCTTCTTTGCAGTCTCCATTGTTCATTAAACAAATTGCAAAAGATTCACCAACACAGATGTCCAGAATAATGTGGAATTTTGAGATGAAAACAGAGCTTTTTGTATTGGATTCAATGGGCTCCGAATACTTTTGCTTCAACCGTTGACGTCACGCGCATACGTCATCATACATAGACGTTTTCAACCGGAAGTTTAGCGGGAAATTTAAAATTGCACTTTATAAGTTAACCCGGCCGTATTGGCATGTGTTGCAATGTTCAGATTTCATCATTGATATATAAACTATCAGACTGCGTGGTCGGTAGTAGTGGCTTTCAGTAGGCCTTTAAAATGTGACTTTAAGGTTTTACTACTTACGTATAAAATACTACATCCTTACACTCATGCAAATATTTGTTTTTATTGCAGCATTTAATAATGTTTCAGACAAAAAAAAAATGACAGAATGAGCGAGACCTGGTGATCTCCAACATATCCACCTCCACCGCGTCACAACCACATGCAAATTAGAACTTTGAGACATCCCAGCATTTTTTTTTTTTTGGAGTCCAGCACTTCACCAGGTCATTATGTAAGGACTCCCTTAAGCACTGGGCAGAAACAAGGCTTCAAATGCCACTTCACCTACACGGTACTTGCCTCTATGCTTCCTGTGTGTGTGTGTGTGTGTGTGTGTGTGTGTGTGTGTGTGTGTGTGTGTGTGTGTGTGTGTGTGTGTGTGTGTGTGTGTGTGTGTGTACCCTTCTTGAGACAACAACAAGGAAAAGTACCGTCCACATGAGGTGAACAAGTGAACAAGTTAAGACTGAAATCATGGTCCCAATACGGAAAAACCATTACATCTAATAGAGAGCCAAATACTAGAGTCCGTGAACATTGCTCCAAAGTCAGGATTTTTTTTGTTGATTTAATGCGCATACAAAAGTAAACATCGACAGGTGCAAAGGCAGCAATATATGACAAAACAAGACGGCAACTAAAGAAGGACTTCCCTATTCATCCCCGCAAAAAACCCCGCCAGGTGAACAGCTGATTTTACGACTTCCGGTGCTGACAGAAGACAACCCGCGTCCCATATGTGACCGTAGGATGCACAAATACACTACGCTACTAAGACTATAGTGGCCATTAACAGTTAGATTTTACAGCTGGGTTGCCCAAAGTGCGGCACAGGGGCCATCTGTGGTCCCTGACTCGTTTGTCATCGGCCTTAAGCACATTACAAAAAACAAATAGAGATCTCATTTGCACCCCTGGTGGTGAAATCTGTCAAAATTAGGGTGGTGCCAAAAAGGAAGGATTTTTCAAATTGACTGTCTGTCGGTTTTAAAAGTGCTCCCCCTCTGGTCAACATATGAAATAAGTGTGTCTAAGAAATTGAAATTTATAAAAAAAATATTTAAAAATAAATGAATATGTATATAGAGACATACTGTAATAACTTCAAGTAAATAATGAAGATTAAAAACCAATTATAAAAAAAATAATAAATACACTAAAAGCAGTCTTTTTCTCACAATTTTCCAGTAAAATTATTACTATTTTATGTAAACGTATTACTTTTTAATGCAAAATGGTGACATTTGTCATATAAAAACTAGACTTTTATCACAAACGGATCGATACAGCGTCCGCATTACTGAAGACGCCGCACCGATCCGCCTGTCGATCTCACGATCCACTCTTCCCTCACTCGTGAACAAGACTCCGAGGTACTTAAACTCCTCCACTTGGGGCAGGGTCTCCTCCCCCAACCCGGAGATGGCACACCACCCTTTCCCGGGCGAGAACCATGGACTCGGACTTGGAGGTGCTGATTCTCATCCCAGTCGCTTCACACTCGGCTGCGAACCGATCCAGTGAGAGCTGAAAATCCTGGCCAGATGAAGCCATCAGGACCACATCATCTGCAAAAAGCAGAGACCTAATCCTGCAGCCACCAAACCAGATCCCCTCAACGCCTTGACTGCGCCTAAAAATTCTGTCCTTAAAAGTTATGAACAGAATGGGTGACAAAGGGCAGCCTTGGCGGAGTCCAACCCTCACTGGAAACGGGTCCGACTTACTGCCGGCAATGCGGACCAAGCTCTGACACTGATCATACAGGGAGTGGACCGCCACAATCAGACAGTCCGATACCCCATACTCTCTGAGCACTCCCCACAGGACTTCCCGAGGGACACGGTCGAATGCCTTCTCCAAGTCCACAAAGCACATGTAGACTGGTTGGGCAGACTCCCATGCACCCTCAAGGACCCTGCCGAGAGTATAGAGCTGGTCCACAGTTCCACGACCAGGACGAAAACCACACTGTTCCTCCTGGATCCGAGGTTCGACTATCCGGCATTGCCTCCTCTCCAGTACACCTGAATAGACCTTACCGGGAAGGCTTGAAAAAAATCATAATATTGAAAATTGTAATTTAACTCATTTTTCATGTCCAGCACGGGCTGATTATTCCTGAATTGCGTCCGGCAACAAATAGAAGCTCTGCCGGAAATAAACGGAGGGCTTGGGACTTGTGCGTGTCCACCGGTGGTCGAAACTGACACGTTGACGGGAATGGAAAAGAAATTGGATTCGTTGCTGTGCCAAAGCTGTTAAGGCAGCTTATAAAAAATTGGGGTAAAATGCAAATATGGGGAGAGGTACAGTACGAAAAATGTCTGCGGCTTTGAGGGGCTCAATGTCTCAACATTGCGTGTAAGCACCCGTGGATTTAAAAAAAAAAAAACATGTTTCAAGTACATGTGGATCACATGCCGCCACCTCTCTAAATCCCAGAGTGGTAGACAGAAGTGTAGAATTGTCAAATGTTCAACTACAGGAGGTCTTGGAACACTGGACCAGTTATGCACCCTTGCAAAGGTACTACAGCCTGGTTGGTTGAAGTTTAATTTCCATATGATACATTACATATTTTAAATATATATATATATTTTTTTTTTACAACATGTCAAAAAAGGAGTAGGAAGAAGCAAATGTTATTTAAACCCACCCCTTTTCTACTTCATAGCAATTATTAACACATTTGTACACTGCAAAAAGTCAGTGTTCAAAAACAAGAAAAAAAAAATACAAAAATGAGGGGTATTTTACTTGAACTAAGCAAAATTATCTGCCAATAGAACAAAAAAATTTGGCTTCTCAAGACTTTCCGAAACAAGTAAAATTAGCTAACTTCAATGAACGCAAAAATACCTTAAAATAAGTATATTCTCACTAATAACAAGTGCACTTTTCTTGGTAGGAAAAAAAAAAAAGAACTTTTTGCTCAATATATTGCAAAATATTCTTAAATTAGGTAAATGCTAGTGGCATTATCTTGACATAATGATATGCGCTCGGCATTACATTTCTTGAAACCAGCAAACTTATACTAAAAACTAATTTATTGTTCTTAATGGAAAGGCAACAAGGCAAGCGCTTGTTACTCTCGGGGTCTCCTAGCCGCTCAGGCAAATCATATTGTCTAAAAATGCATTTTTTCATCGATAACATGACATCATCACGTCAAGTGCGTGCTCTTTCAGTCAATTAGTGCGCATATATACAGCCCGGAACCCAGGCCAAAAACATTGTAATTGTAATTTTGAAGAATTTATCTGAATGTGCATGAACTATTTCTGTTCAAAATTGTTAGAAATGTCAGTTTACTGTACTGTGCCAACTGTACTACTATATGAGTACTTCTGTTCTATTGTTTCATTGAAAATAAAACTGCAAAGTCCATTTGGCTGTCATCTGTTTTAATTATGAGACAATTGTGTCAAAGTCATGATTTTTTTTTTTCATGCTTGAAATAAGAAATGATTACTTTAAAAAAGTGGTTTTATACTTGTGAGTGTTGATGACACAGCTTTGCAACAGTTGATATTCTAGTTTCAAGCATGTTTTACTCAATATAGGTCATCAAATCTCAGCAACAAGCTGTAATATCTTACTGAGATCATTTAGGACCAAAACACTTAAAACAAGTAAAACACTCTAACATAAAATCTGCTTAGTGAGAAGAATTATCTTACCAGACAGAAAATAAGCAAATATCACCCTTATTTGAGATATTTCATCTTATTTAGATTTCAGTTTTTGCAGTGTACACAATTTACATCAAATAATTCTAAATACAACATTTATGATTCACTTAAGATAAATAATATCTTATTTACAGTAAATTCAATATGTTTATTGTAATTCTTCCCTGCATTTTAAGTTCGAACAATTTCTTAAACGGACTCATATACACTATATTGCCAAAAGTATTTGGCCACCTGCCTAGACTCACATATGAACTTGAAGTGCCATCCCATTCCTCACCCATAGAGTTCAATATGATGTCGGTGCACCTTTTGCAGCTATTACAGCTTCAGCTCTTCTGGGAAGGCTGTCCACAAGGTTGCGCAGTGTGTTTATAGGAATTTTCAACCTATCTTCCAAAAGCGCATTGGTGAGGTTACACAGTGATGTTGGTGGAGAAGGCCTGGCTCTCAGTCTCCGTTCTAATTCATGCCAAAGGTGTTCTATCAGGTTCAGGTCCACACCAGACTCTGTCATCCATGTGGCCAGGCCAAGTGATTAGGACACCTGATTCTGATCATTTGGATGGGTGGCCAAATACTTTTGGCAATATAGTGTATTAGTACTGTTTGACTTCTTTGCTTAATCCATTCCATAATTGAATTCCACATACTGATATACTAAAGGTTTTAAGTGTTGTACGTGCATACAAATGTTTTAAGTTCCATTTTTCTCAAATGTTATATATCTCCTGTTTTGTTGAGAAGAATTGTTGTACAATCTTGGATTTCTGATTTGGATCGCAAAATGGATCTCATCATGGAGAAGCTTGCTGAGAAGGAAGAATTCAATTGAATTTGAGAGAACCAGCACGGACACAGAGCGGGAATGTCATTGTTTTGACTGCTCGAAGAAAACAACATCTTAATCTACGATTTGACTCCCTCGAATGGCCTTAATAATAATAATAATAATACCTGGGATTTATAAACCCATCATTCATTCACACCTGGTGGTGGTAAGCTACTTTCGTAGCCACAGCTGCCCTGGGGTAGACTGACGGAATCCTTGACGCTATAAGGAACAGGCTGTTCTGAAGAACTTCCCCGAGGACTCCTCAACGATGAACGCTTTTGACCTTCCTTTATTTTCAATAACACCTGGTGTCGAACTTTGAGATCGGCCCCAGTCCACAAAAACATTTCAACATCTCACCCAAGTTAATTGGGCATACATGCACGCACGCCTTCACCACTGCTTAATTCCTCTTCGGGGTTGTGGATGGCCGAGTAGCGCTTTATAGCGGCAGCCTGCCTCCAGGGTCCCAACCCCCCCTCTCTGTTGCGAGTTGTTGTGATTACATGTATCATGTTTATGTGTGCCATGCTATGTGGTTTTTTTTCCTTGGACTCAGTCTGGACCCCTCCCGAGGGTCCAGCCTTAGACTGATATTTTTTTTACTCTTCCCCCTTTCCCAATGTCACCTTTTTCCCAACTTTTTTAAGGAGCGCCGTAAGTGGCTGATCCGTTGGCGGTCCCGTCTTGTCCCCTTGTAACATATCTCTGCTCTTAGTGGGACTGTGCCGAAAATGAAATTTCAGTTCTTATGTGTCTTGTACATGTTAAAGAATGGACAACAATAAAGCATCTTGAATCTTGATCTTGATACCCGATTATAGTTTGCTTTGTGCTTTTTAGCCGTTTGCAAATGCACCAAATCATTGAATTTCAATATTTTTGATTGAATAAATACAAGGTTTGAATGTTCTCTATATCCAACAATATGAATTATTCGAACTGATCTTTCTTTTTTGTAACACGGATAGTGAATGAAGTGTACTTTTATGTCTAATTTCACATATATCTACACAATAACTCACATATGGTAACCCTAGCCAGCGGTAGAGAATATGGAGTGATTTTTGGTCCATTTGGTCAATAATAGAAATATTGCTTGCCATCTTATGTTACACATTTTCCAGTCCATTTTATCATCTATTATTAGTTTTATTTTATTCTGTCATTGCCTACTGCGTTTATTTGTCATTGTGTTTGACTTTCTCTTCTACTGTTACTAAATAGCATTGTTTTAGTTTTACTGATATTCAACGATAGTCTGTTTTTGTGTAATTTGTTCATTTCTTCTGTTATTTGTACTAGTTTGTGTTCTCTCCTGAACAAAATGCAGTCGTGTCGTCTGCAAATAGCACTAACTTTATGTCCTTGATAACTTTAAAAATGTTGTTTATGTATAAAGATTGAACAATTTTGGTCCCAGTATTGATCCCTGAGGTACGCCGTAAGACTGTTGACATATTTTCACCGAGCTTCATGTATTGCTTTCTGTTGGTTAGCTTCTTACCCAGTTTCAAGACCAATTCTCTGATGTCATACCGTCCTAATTTGTTAAGATATTTAGATTAATTGCGTCAAATGCCTTTGTTTGGTCCATAAATACTGCAGTTTACTATCTATTGCGTTGGTAATTCCCTCTGTTGTTTTGAATCATGCCATCGATGATGACACGTTTGCTCTGCATTCATAATTGGTTCTCTGCGAGTATTCCACTTTAGTTTGAGTTTTTCAAATATTGTGTTGAACAATTTTACAAGGATTTTTAGAAAATTGCGGTAAAAAAACCGGTCTATAATTTGTGAATTGATGTTTGTCTCCAGTCTTAAAAATTGGAAGAACATTTTCTATTCTCATTTCGTTTGGTAATGTGTCTGCTTGAAATGATAGATTGGTGATATACATTAAAGCTTCTGAAATTCCTTCAATAACTTTAATCACTTTCATATGAATTGGTTGGGATTTTTCCAAATGGGTCCAACTGTCACGGTATGGTTGCGGCTTACTGCGCGGTTCGTTTTCCCGGGATGCAAACGGACGACTCCGGACAGGACTTGCAGGTAGGAACATCATTTGATTCTCAAAAAACACTCAAAGAGGTACAAAAACAGAAAACCAAACGACGGAACAAGGTGCCAATCGCACTCGAAACTAAACTTAGCATAGGCTAGGGGACAAGCAAAACTTACGTGACGCGAGCATGAAGCAACCAAAGAAGCCAGACCGACTGACTGGCAAAGGCAGGCTTAAATAACGTCTCTTGATGAGCAACAGGTGAGCGTCCCGAACACAAGAGGCAGGTGCAATTAATAAGTAGCCATGGTAACAAACTCAGGAGGTGCACAAACAGGAACTAAAGGAGTCCAAAACAAACAGAAAACACAAAACATGATCCGGACCACGGATCATGACACCACCTGTAGTTTGTGGACTTGATAGAGACATTTAACCGTTTCCTTTGTCCCGTGTGTGCTGCTCTGAGAGTATGGGATTTGTGGCCCACTAATATGTTCCATTGTTTCCTTCTACAACCAGAGCAGAAGCGTGGTTCATATTGCTAGCACAGCCAAGTCTGATCTCTGTGAAACTTGGCCTCTGCCAAGGCTGCCCTTAGTTAATGGTTCTGTTCATAATTTTTTTTTGGACAGAATTCGTAGGCACAGCCAAGGTGTTGTGGATATCAGGTTTGGGGGCCTAAGGATCTTATCTCTGCTATTGCGGATAATGTGGGCCTGATGACCTCACCAAGCTGTGACCTTCAGCGTTTACTGGGGCCGTTTGCAGCTGAGTGTGAAGCTTCTGGGATAAGACTCGGCATCTGGGACCATGGTTCTCAACCAGAAAAGGTGTTTTGCACCCTCTGGACTGAAACCCACTACTAGCGACCACGCAGTCTGATAGTTTATATATCAATGATGAAATCTTAACATTGCAACACATGCCAATACGGCCGGGTTAACTTATAAAGTGCAATTTTAAATTTCCCGCTAAACTTCAGGTTGAAAACCTCTATATATGATGATGTATGCGCGTGACGTCAATCGTTGAAAGTATTGGTACCCCATTGAATCCAATACAAAAAAGCTCTGTTTTCATCTCAAAATTCCACAGTATTCTGGACATCTGTGTTGGTGAATCTTTTGCAATTTGTTTAATGAACAATGAAGACTACAAAGAAGAAAGTTGTAGGTGGGATCGGTGTGTTAGCAGCTGGCTGCAGCAACACAACCAGGAGGACTTCGACTTGGATAGCAGACGCGCTATCCGAGGCTAGCCGCCGACCGCACGGATGATCGGGTGAAGTCCTTCGTCCTTCCGTCGATCGCTGGAACGCAGGTGAGCACGGGTGTTGATGAGCAGATGAGGGCTGGCTGGCGTAGGTGGAGCGCTAATGTTTTTATCATAGCTCTGTGAGGTCCCGTTGCTAAGTTAGCTTCAATGGCGTCGTTAGCAACAGCATTGTTAAGCTTCGCCAAGCTGGGAATTATTAACCGTGTATTTACATGTCCATGGTTTAATAGTATTGTTGATCTTCTGTCTATCCTTCCAGTCAGGGATTTATTTATTTTGTTTCCATCTGCATTTGAGCCTGATGCTATCACGTTAGCTCAGTAGCTAAAGAGCTTCGCCGATGTATTGTCGTGGAGATAAAAGTCACTGTGAATGTCCATTTTGCGTTCTCGACTCTCATTTTCAAGAGGATATAGTATCCGAGGTGGTTTAAAATACAAATCCGTGATCCACAATAGAAAAAAGGAGAACGTGTGGAATCCAATGAGCCAGCTTGTACCTAAGTTACGGTCAGAGCGAAAAAAGATACGTCCTGCACTGCACTGTAGTCCTTCACTCTCACTTTCCTCATCCACAAATCTTTCATCCTCGCTCAAATTAATGGGGTAATCGTCGCTTTCTCGGTCCGAATCTCTCTCGCTGCATTGTAAACAATGGGAACATGTGAGGAGTCCTTCCTCCGGTGACGTCACGCTACTTCCGGTATAGGCAAAGCTTTTTTTTATCGGCGACCAAAAGTTGCGACCTTCATCGTCGATGTTCTCTACTAAATCCTTTCAGCAAAAATATGGCAATATCGCGAAATGATCAAGTATGACACATAGAATGGATCTGCTATCCCCGTTTAAATAAAAACATTTCATTTCAGTAGGCCTTTAAAGTATACCAACATTTTCTTAAAAAGTGAGGGTAGAGGCAGGGATGCGAGGTCAACAGGGGAATTAACAGACCGCCATGGTGAAAAGAGAGCTGAGCTCAGGAGGCAAAGTTTCCCTTTGACCGGTCGATCTACGTTCCGACTCTCGCCCATGGCAAAAAGAGTCGGGTAGTGACCCCAAGAGCAAAACCACTGTTTCCTATGTAGGGTGACTCACCCTAAGAGAGAGGGTTAGAAGCTCGGTCTTTCGAGAAGAACCCCAAATAGAAACACTTCTCCTTCACATCCAAAAGAGCCGGTGGTAGTGGACCCTCCTTGACACAACCCTGTTGGACCTACGACACGCCTGAGGGATTATGTCTTGGGACTACCCTATCCCGGATGGCATTATGGGGTAAAAAACATATTCTATTTTGTATTAAAGCCGTCCCATTAAACAATGTGGAGCTTCGTGAATACTTTCCAGTTGCAATAAACTAATAAATTAGGTTTCATGTATGAGTTATAATATTTTGAAGGAACTGAGGAAACTAGCAGTTCAATTAGTCTCAAAAGTTTTTTGAGGTCTGCAAAATAACATGTCGGCCATGACTAAGATATGCTCCAGGCCCGCTTTGACTCTGCACACGCTGCACTGGATTGATATAGATCAGAGGTATTCAACAGGGGGTCTGCAGACCTACTGTAGGGGGTCATGACATTTTTTGGTTGATAATATTTTTCTTTGAATACATATTTTTTCATATTCCCACAGCATTTTTTTTCCACAAATTGAGATGTCTTCAGATACACATGAATATGCATCCAACACACTGCAGTGAATAGATAGATGGAGGCAGAGACCCAGTTTAGTCAGCAAAGCACGCATCCACGACACACAGGAGCTCTTTCAAGCGAGGCAAAGGTTAATTTGCTTGTCTCTCCAACGAGGAGGACCTGCCCCTATCGCTGCCGTGTCAATCACCAGGGTCTGTCAGGTTCACCATGATTGGCCGAGAGACTATTCTCAGTTAGCAGCTAGGTTTCTTTTTTAGGTGTTTGGATTGGATATATTGATTTGTTACTAAAACGGCCTTCTTTCATCTCCGTAATATCGCTAAAATTCGTTCCATTTTGTCCACCAGCGACGCTGAGATCATTATTCATGCGTTCGTTACGTCTCGTCTCGATTACTGTAACGTATTATTTTCGGGTCTCCCTATGTCTAGCATTAAAAGATTACAGTTGGTACAAAATGCGGCTGCTAGACTTTTGACAAGAACAAGAAAGTTTGATCATATTACGCCTATACTGTATATATACCTTTATAGACCTATATACCTATATATATACCTATACTGGCTGACCTGCACTGGCTTCCTGTGCACTTAAGAAGCGACTTTAAGGTTTTACTACTTACGTATAAAATACTACACGGTCTAGCTCCATCCTATCTTGCTGATTGTATTGTACCATATGTCCCGGCAAGAAATCTGCGTTCAAAGAACTCCGGCTTATTAGTGATTCCCAGAGCCCAAAAAAAGTCTGCGGGCTATAGAGCGTTTTCTATTGGGGCCCCAGTACTATGGAATGCCCTCCCGGTAACAGTTAGAGATGCTACCTCAGTAGAAGCATTTAAGTCCCATCTTAAAACTCATTTGTATACTCTAGTCTTTAAATAGATCCCCTTTTTAGACCAGTTGATCTGCTGTTTATTTTATTTTATGCAGGTCCCGTGGCCATGGATGAAGTGCTGGCTGTCCAGAGTCGGGACCCGGGGTGGACCGCTCGCCTGTGCATCGGTTGGGGACATCTCTGCGCTGCTGACCCGTCCCCGCTCGGGATGGTCTCCTGCAGGCCCCACTATGGACTGGACTCTCACTATTATGTTAGATCCACTATGGACTGGACTCTCACTATTATGTTAGATCCACTATGGACTGGACTCTCACTATTATGTTAGATCCACTATGGACTGGACTCTCACACTATTATGTTAGATCCACTATGGACTGGACTCTCACTATTATGTTAGATCCACTATGGACTGGACTCTCACTATTATGTTAGATCCACTATGGACTGGACTCTCACTATTATGTTAGATCCACTATGGACTGGACTCTCACACTATTATGTTAGATCCACTATGGACTGGACTCTCACTATTATGTTAGATCCACTATGGACTGGACTCTCACACTATTATGTTAGATCCACTATGGGCTGGACTCTCACTATTATGTTAGATCCACTATGGACTGGACTCTCACTACTATGTTAGATCCACTGTGGACTGGACTCTCACTATTATGTTAGATCCACTATGGACTGGACTCTCACTATTATGTTAGATCCACTATGGACTGGACTCTCACTATTATGTTAGATCCACTATGGACTGGACTCTCACACTATTATGTTAGATCCACTATGGACTGGACTCTCACTATTATGTTAGATCCACTATGGACTGGACTCTCACACTATTATGTTAGATCCACTATGGACTGGACTCTCACTATTATGTTAGATCCACTATGGACTGGACTCTCACTATTATGTTAGATCCACTATGGACTGGACTCTCACCATTATGTTAGATCCAATATGGACTGGACTCTCACTATTATGTTAGATCCACTATGGACCGGACTTTCACAATATTATGTCAGACCCACTCGACGTCCATTGCATCTGGTCTCCAAGGTTTCTCATAGTCATTCATATTGACATCCTACTGGGTTGTGAGTTTTTCCTTGCCCTTATGTGGGCTCTGAACCGAGGCTGTCGTTGTGGCTTGTGCAGCCCTTTGAGACACTTGTGATTTAGGGCTATATAAATAAACATTGATTGATTTGTTTTCGACAAAACACAAACCGTATAAACGATATATAGGTGAGGGGTCCCCACTCCATCTCTTCATCAGTTTGTCCGTCCCTGGCCTAGAAAACGTTGAAGACCACTGGTATAGATGGACGGTGGACGTATTCATTAGACTTAAACTTCCTTTTATCGTCATTCAAATTTGAACTTTACAGTACAGATAAGAACAACATTTCCTTGCATTAGCTCGTTGTAGTGCAGGATAAAAGTGCAATAAGGTGCAGATATAAATAAATAGATTACTGTACAGATAAATATATTGCACTTTTGCATATGCATCCACGTTTATGGATGTATGTTATATTTGTCTTTATATTCCAGCGAGTTCATCCATTTTGGGGGGTAATTGAGGGGATTATTATGAAGCATTCAAGAGTAATTAAATAATTAAAGAATTGGACAAATTCTTTAAAGCCTAATATTAAAAACCAATCAGCATTTTGATATGCCACACTTGTGAGATTAGATTTAGATTTATTGGTCTCCTTGGGGAAATTAATTTTCACTGCTGTACATTTGAACAATAGACATTACACATCACAAAAACAAAAACAACAAAAAGACATCATACATGACCAACACACATTTACAGGCTTGTCAGACAGGTCGGCCGGGCCTGCTGTTAAGGGCGGCTATAGCTGCAGGGATAAGGCTTTTCCTGAGGCGGGCCCTCCGGAATTTGATGGTTCTGTACCTGCGCCCTGATGGTAGTGGGATGATGTATTGGTGCAGTGGGTGAGTGATATCCTGGACTATTGTGTTTGCCAGTCGAATGATGGACCTGTGGTTTAAGTCTGAGATGTTGGGTGTGGGTAGGCCGATGATTTTAGCTGCTATGTTTGTAATACGTGTGAGTTTGGTCTGGTTGGTTACAAAAAGCATGGTGAAAAAACATGTGGAACAGTACAGAAGGATGGGTTGAACAATGCTTTGGTAAAGTAATAACAGGAGGTGAGGTGCAACGTATAGTCCTTTGAGTTTTCGGATGGCTGATAGTCTTTGTTGACTTCTTTTTTGAATGTCCGTGGTGTGCTGATCAAAAGTGAGTTTATATACCCACTTTTAAATACCCAGGTTTTTAAAAGTGTCAACTGTTTTAACTGTTTGTGTGTTTATGATGATGGGGTTCTGAGGTGAGGGGGGGTTGAACCATATTTATTTTGTTTTATTGACATGGATTTCCAGATAACTGGCTGTGCATAACTCTGTGAAATGTTTGACTGTGTTATGATAGTCCAGGATGGATTGACTTTTGGAGAGGAGTGCAAGAATGGCTGCGTCATCTGAGTATTTTAAGTATGGTGTGGTGGGTGGGATGCTACGGCAGTCATTGGTGTAGAGTGTGTACATTGGGATGGAGTATCTTGGCAAAGAAAAAATGCTCACTAACACAGATTTAGACAGATTTGTGAACAATATTGGAGAGGAATAGGTCTTCTGTGTATATAGTAAAAGTTCTAGATCTTTGAGTTGAACTCATTTAAAATGGGAGCAAAAACAAAAGGGTTCAGTGTATGTTTTACTAGCAATGTATTTGCTCAAAACTTACAGCATAGTTTAAGTAAAGTCAAAATAAATTTGGGTTATTAAACTGCATTGATCCACAATTAATGCAATATTTTTTTGTGATTAATCATGGTTGAATTTGACATCCCTAAAAGAAATATAATCTTTTTTTCATTTTGTTTATTTTTTTCTTGTTTAGTTTACTCTGTTAGACCAATTTTCTCAATTGAAGTAACCTACTCCTGAGAACCAGCGTCCTGCTGTGGACATTTTCCATTAGTATTGAGGACGCTGCGTTTCCCAGCAGGACATAGCAAATATTAGTGGTTGAACACAATATACATATTTTTTAAGTGTCTATATTTGTATGTAAATCACAATCCGTATGAGAGCTTTTCTCTCATACACACGTCTTGTTTAATGCATTCTATCTCGTAAATAAACGTCAATAAAAGTTCACTTACAATAGAGCCAATGGGAGCCTGTTGCTTATATTCTGCCGACAAAACCCACTAAAAAACATCTAAAATCCACCAACAATACTCCATTTACATTTCGTGACCTGAATATTGGCTGGGAATCTTTGGGTATTCCATTCTTGGGGTTAATAATTAAATGTACAATCGATTCTTAATTCAAAGTCAATACTTTATAGTAACATTGGGTGCCAGTTCTATAATTAACTACATCCCTCCATAAAATACATAAACCGCTCTGATCAATTTCTATATTACGTAAAAGAAAACTGGTTTTGTTGAATAAAATTATACCCAAACATTCAACAAAGTCAAATACAAAGAAGGCAACACGAGAAGTATCACACACTTCTCTTTTCAAAAGTAAATCTGTACAGTAGATATGATCTTCTACATCATAGGTGGCCAGATGTGTCCCGGGGGCCAGATGTGGCCCGTCACTTCATTTTATGTGGCCCTTGAAAGCCTGGAAATAATATGTATCAATAAAGTACTGTAACTTTTCTTACTAAATGTATTCTTTTTTTTCCTATTTTAGTGACATTTTTTGAGTAAAGGTCATAATTTTGCTGAGTAAAATTCCGATTATTATTTTGATTCTGCCAAAATTTAAAAGTATTCTTATAAAATTATGACTTTTGTCATAATTTTGCCAAGCAAAATTCCGATTATTATTATAATATTGCCGACATTTTTAAAGTTTTCTTCTAAAATGATGACTTTTGTCATAATTTTGCCAAGTAAAATTCCGATTATTATTATGACATTGCCCACATTTTTAATTTTGAGTAAAGTCATGACTTTGGTCATAATTTTGCCAAATAAAATTCAGAATATTATTATAATATTGCAAACATTTTTTAAGTTTTCTTCTAAAATGATGACTTTTGTCATAATTTTGCCAAGTAAAATTTAGATTATTATTATGACATTGCCCAAATTTTTAATTTTGAGTAAAGTCATGACTTTGGTCATAATTTTGCTGAGTAAAATTCCGATTATTATTATGATTCTGCCAAAATTTTAAAGTTTTCTTCTAAAATGATGACTTTTGTCATAATTTTGCCAAGTAAAGTTCTGATTATTATTATATATTGCCAACATTTTTAAAGTTTTCTTCTAAAATGATGACTTTTGTCATAATTTTGCCAAGTAAAATTTAGATTATTATTATGACATTGCCCAAATTTTTAATTTTGAGTAAAGTCATGACTTTGGTCATAATTTTGCTGAGTAAAATTCCGATTATTATTTTGATTCTGCCAACATTTTAAAGTATTCTTATAAAATTATGACTTTTGTCATAATTTTGCCAAGTAAAATTCTGATTATTATTATAATATTGCCAACATTTTTAAAGTTTTCTTCTAAAATTATGACTTTTGTCATAAATTTGCCAAGTAAAATTCCGATTATTATTATGACATTGCCCACATTTTTAATTTTGAGTAAAGTCATGACATTGGTCATAATTGTGCTAAATAAAATTCCGAATATTATAATATTGCCAACATTTTTTAAGTTTTCTTCTAAAATGATGACTTTTGTCATAATTTTGCCAAGTAAAATTTAGATTATTATTATGACATTGCCCAAATTTTTAATTTTGAGTAAAGTCATGACTTTGGTCATAATTTTGCTGAGTAAAATTCCGATTATTATTTTGATTCTGCCAAAATTTAAAAGTATTCTTATAAAATTATGACTTTTGTCATAATTTTGCCAAGCAAAATTCAGATTATTATTATAATATTGCCAACATTTTTAAAGTTTTCTTCTAAAATGATGACTTTTGTCATAATTTTGCCAAGTAAAATTCCGATTATTATTATGACATTGCCCACATTTTTAAGTTTTCTTATAAAATTGGGACTTTTGACTCTTTTCATAAAATTTGCCCAACATTTTAAGCTTTTCTGGTAAAATTGTGACTCCTATTGATTAAAATTCCAACTTTTATCATAATATTGCACACATGTTCCGTTTTTCTTGTAAAATTTTGACTTGCGTCGAGTAAAATGACGACTTTTATTATAATACTGCCAACATTCTAAGTTTTTCCTGTGAAATTCCAACTCATTTTTCCACAAAAAGCTTGTTTTGTATTTACTTAGTATGTATATATTGGTGGCGACTTGTCCAGGGTGTACCCCGCCTTCCGCCCGAATGCAGCTGAGATAGGCTCCAGCACCCCCCCCCCCCCCCCCCCCCCGACCCCAAAAGGGACAAGCAGTAGAAAATGGATGGATGGATGTATATTATTAATGTTGTAAATACAAATCTTTATATATCTAGAAAGGTTGGTCCTCAAGAGGTAGGCATTTTTTGGAGGTCTCTAGAAGGTAAAAAATACAAGTGTGTGTGTGTGTGTGTGTGTGTGTGTGTGTGTGTGTGTGTGTGTGTGTGTGTGTGTGTGTGTAGTCCAGTAGATATGATCATCTACATCTTTGGTGGCCAGATGTGGCCCGGGGGCCAGATGTGGCCCGTCACTTCATTTTATTTGGCCCTTGAAAGCCTGGAAATAATATGTATCAATAAAGTACTGTAACTTTTCTTACTAAATGTATTCTTTTTTTTCCCTATTTTGGGTGAAAACATATGTACTCCATGTAATCGCAAATTATGTTAACTTAAATATTGTCTAATTATGCAAAAATATATGATCTTACATTCCAACCATTTTTTAAATAGAAATAAATACTAATAATAATGATTTCGAAGCAAGTTATCCATCAAATTATGCAATGTAAAAGTAGCAATAGATTTCATGGTCAAATTGTGAAATTTACTGTGGTTTTTACAGCATTTTTCTCTAAATGAAAAAAAAAAAAACAGTACTTTTTTTTACTGTAATAAACTGTGGTGCCGTTTTGGCATTTACAGTAATACACCGACACAATTACAGTTGTTGATTTGCGGTTTAAAAAAAACAGACACACTGTCAGCTCAGGTGCCAACATTTTACTGTAAAATTGCAGTTTTTTTTATTTACAGTAAAAAAAACAAATTTTACAGTAAAATTCTGGCAACTGAGATGCCTTTTTTACCATTTAAACAGCAGTACTATTTTTCCACTTATAGTAATATACACTCATTTTTGAGGTGAAATTATTGCAACACACCATTTTTTACATTTTAGTTTAAAAAAAAATACTAATGAAATGCATAATGCATACAAAAATGGTGTAATAATAGTATTCACTGTTAGAAGCGGCCCTCTGGGGCCAAACATAACTGCGATGTGGCCCTCAGTGAAAACTACTTTGACACCTCTGATCGACATCAACAATATGATTTGCTTGAGTAGCTGGAAGGAACAGATTTTAAAAAAAAAAAAAATTCTTTTTTAAATCGATTTTTGATTTTTTTTTTTTTTTACCGATTAAGAATCTTTACAAATAAAAATCGTACCTTTTTTTTTTTTTTTTTACACCCCATCTAGTTATGCTTTCTCATTGTCTCTTGTAAAAAAATTTTTTTGCAGTTTCTTAATGATTATAAATTAAAAGTATGTCAAATAAAACCAGATTTATGATCAATAATATTAAAAAAAAAACAAATAAAGCCAAAGCAAACATGCGATCGACTCATTGTGGAGACTCCAAACAAGAAATCTGAAAGATATGATTCTACTTTATTTATTTTAATGCTGACTTATTTGATTAGTCTTTTATTTTTATTTATTTAAAGAAAAGGCCCCAGAGTTTAAGTAGTTAAATTGTTTATTAATTGGCTAAAATATTGCTTGATATTACTGAAATTGATACGACCATATCACACCAACTCTCAAATCCCTTCACTGGCTTCCTGTTCCACTCAGAATTGAATACAAAGTCTCCCTACTAACCCACCAGTGCCTCCATGGTAATGCCCCCCTCTACCTCAAAGAACTACTCACCCCCAAATCCTCCGCTCAGGACAGGCTGACCTCCTCCAACCTCCGAGGACGAAGCTACGAACTATGGGAGGCAGGGCTTTCTGCTCCGCCGCTCCCAGTCTGTGGAACGCTCTCCCTGACCACCTGAGGGCACCACAGACTGTGAATGCTTTTAAAAAAGGCTTAAAAACCCTTCTTTTTAAAAAAAAAAGTCTTTTTTAAAATATATGCATACTAGTTTTAGCTATTTGGCTGTTGTAGTTTATATTTTTATTTTTTATTATCTTTTTATTTTTATTGGTTTTAATACAGTGTAGCACTTTGAGGTTGTTTACTCAATGTAATGTGCTTTTTACAAATAAAATCTATTATTATTATTATTATGATTAAATTGGTGTGCATGCTCAATACTGTTGGAATTAATGTAATTAATCAGTTATTCTCAGTTTTAATAAGGGGATAGTTCATGTGTCCTTAAAAAAAAAAAAAGGTCAACATGTATATTAAGGCATCAGAGCACATAACAGTCATGTGGTGCAGAGAATATTGGCGCTAATCTATTTAAAACCGCTCTTCTGTATTTTTGAGGGAGAGAAGAGGTACTATTATTATTATGTTTGCATACACGCGCACCGTCCCATGAGGCAGTCAGAAATTCCGCTTCAGGAAAATTATCTGTGTGTAGGCGTGTATGTACTTGTGTGTGTGTGTGTGTGTGTGTGTGTGTGCGTGCAGCTCCGTTGCAAAAGTGCTTGCATCGGCAGGTTCACCCTGAGAGCCTCTCAAATCAAATGACCAAGAATAATGTGCAGAAAAAATGCTGAGGTTGGCAAGACGACTACACACACACACACACACACACACACACACACACACACACACACACACACACACACACACACACACACACACACACACACACACACACACACACACACACACACACACACACACACACACACACACACACACACACACATACTTGCACACACATCCTTTCTGTTTGGTTTTTCTTTTCCGTTTGTTTATTTTCTCATCTGTCCTTAATCCTTTCCCATCTATTAGTTTTTCCTCTTCTGTTCTTCTTTCCAGTGGTTACAATATAATCTCCACCCTTTTGTGAGATACCAGTTAACCCAACCATGAAATATATCACTTCCTTCGGGTGTTTGTTTCGAGAAAAAAAAAAAACACAATATTTGGGCAAAGGGGGACATTTCCAAAGACTATAACGATGTTTATGTATGAATAAGGCAAGGGTGAAGTCAAATTGAGTTTATTTAACTAAAATCCTAAAAAAGAAATCATTTAAATATGAGGAAAATCCATCAGGGTACAATAGCATGAATCAGTGTGTGTGTGTGTATGTGTGTGTGTGTGTGTGTGTGTGTGTGTGTGTGTGTGTGTGTGTGTGTGTGTGTGTGTGTGTGTGTGTGTGTGTGTGTGTGTGTGTGTGTGTGTGTGTGTGTGTGTGTGTGCGTGTTCTTGTATTGCTACCCTTCTTGAGACGTCAACAAGGAAAAAGTACCGTCCATATGAGGACCGGTGAACAGGTTAGGACCGAAATCATAGGGAGCCAAATACTAGAATCCGTGAACATTGCTCCAAAGTCAGGATTTTTTTTTTTTAATTTAATGTGCATACCAAAGTAAACATTGACAGGTGCAAAGGCAGCAATATATGAGGAAAAATAAGACAGCAGCTGAAGAAGGACTTCTCTATTCATCCCCGCCAGGTGAACAGGTGAGGACCGAAATCATAGCGAGCCAAATACTAGAGTCCGTGAACATTGCTCCAAAGTAAGATTTTTTTTGTTGTTGATTTAATGTGCATACCAAAGTAAACATTGACAGGTGCAAAGGCAGCAATATATGACAAAACAAGACGGCAGCTAAAGAAGGACTTCTCTATTCATCCCCGGAAAAAACCTCGGCAGGTGAACAGGTGAGGATGGAAATCATAGCGAGCCAAATACTAGAGTCCGTGAACATTGCTCCAAAGTCAGGATTTTTTTGTTGATTTAATGTGCATACCAAAGTAAACATCGACAGGTGCAAAGGCAGCAATATATGACAAAAACAAGACGGCAGCTAAAGAAGGACTTCCCTATTCATCCCCGTAAAAAACCCCGCCAGGTGAACAGGTTAGGACCGAAATCATAAAGAGACAAATACTAGAGTCTGTGAACATTGCTCCAAAGTCATGATTTTTTTGTTGTTGATTTAATGTGCATACAAAAGTAAACATCGACCGGTGCAAAGGCAGCAATATATGACAAAAACAAGACGGCAGCTAAAGAAGGACTTCCCTATTCATCCCCGTAAAAAACCCCGCCAGGTAAACAGGTTAGGACCGAAATCATAGAGAGACAAACACTAGAGTCCGTGAACATTGCTCCAAAGTCAGGATTTTTTTTTGTTGATTTAATGCGCATACCAAAGTAAACAACGACAGGTGCAAAGGCAGCAATATATGACAAAACAAGACGGCAGCTAAAGAAGGACTTCCCTATTCATCCCCGGAAAACCCCCGCAAGGTGAACAGGTTAGGACCGAAATCATAGCGAGCCAAATACTAGAGTCCGTGAACATTGCTCCAAAGTCAGGATTTTTTTGTTGTTGATTTAATGTGCATACAAAAGTAAACATCGACCGGTGCAAAGGCAGCAATATATGACAAAACAAGACGGCAGCTAAAGAAGGACTTCCCTATTCATCCCCGTAAAAAACCCCGCCAGGTGAACAGGTTAGGACCGAAATCATAGCGAGCCAAATACTAGAGTCCGTGAACATTGCTCCAAAGTCAGGATTTTTTTTTGATGATTTAATGCGCATACCAAAGTAAACATCGACAGGTGCAAAGGCAGCAACATATGACAAAAACAAGATGACAGCTAAAGAAGGACTTCCCAATTCATCCCCGCAAAAACCACGCCAGGTGAACAGGTTAGGACCGAAATCATAGCGAGCCAAATACTAGAATCCGTGAACATTGCTCCAAAGTCAGGATTTTTTTGTTGTTGATTTAATGTGCATACCAAAGTACATATCAACAGGTGCAAAGGCAGCAATATATGAGAAAAATAAGACAGCAGCTGAAGGACTTCTCTATTCATCCCCGCAAAAACCCCGCCAGGTGAACAGGTGAGGACCGAAATCATAGCGAGCCAAATACTAGAGTCTGTGAACATTGCTCCAAAGTAAGATTTTTTTTTTTGTTGATTTAATGTGCATACCAAAGTAAACATCGACAGGTGCAAAGGCAGCAATATATGACAAAAACAAGACAGCAGCTAAAGAAGGACTTCCCTATTCATCCCCGCAAAAACCCCGCCAGGTGAACAAGTTAGAACCGAAATCATAGAGAGCCAAATACTAGAGTCTGTGAACATTGCTCCAAAGTCAGGATTTTTTTTTTGTTGATTTAATGTGCATACCAAAGTAAACATCGACAGGTGCAAAGGCAGCAATATATGACAAAAACAAGACGGCAGCTAAAGAAGGACTTCCCTGTTCATCCCCGCAAAAACCACGCCAGGTAAACAGGTTAGGACCGAAATCATAGAGAGACAAACACTAGAGTCCGTGAACATTGCTCCAAAGTCAGGATTTTTTGTTGTTGATTTAATGTGCATACCAAAGTAAACATCGACAGGTGCAAAGGCAGCAATATATGACAAAAACAAGACGGCAGCTAAAGAAGGACTTCCCTATTCATCCCCGTAAAAAACCCCGCCAGGTGAACAGGTTAGGACCGAAATCATAGAGAGACAAATACTACAGTCCGTGAACATTGCTCCAAAGTCAGGATTTGTTTTTGTTGATTTAATGTGCATACAAAAGTAAACATTGACAGGTGCAAAGGCAGCAATATATGACAAAACAAGACGGCAGCTAAAGAAGGACTTCCCTATTCATCCCCGGAAAACCCCCGCAAGGTGAACAGGTTAGGACCGAAATCATAGCGAGCCAAATACTAGAGTCCGTGAACATTGCTCCAAAGTCAGGATTTTTTTTTGTTGATTTAATGTGCATACAAAACTAAACATTGACAGGTGCAAAGGCAGCAATATATGACAAAACAAGACGGCAGCTAAAGAAGGACTTCCCTATTCATCCCCGGAAAAACCCCGCCAGGTGAACAGCTGATTTTACGACTTCCGGTGCTGACGTAAGACAACCCGCGTCCCATATGTGACCGTAGGATGAACAAACACACTACGGTACTAAGACTATAGTGGCCATTAACAGTTAGCTTCTATAGCTGTGTTGCCCAAAGTGCGGCACAGGGGCCATCTGTGGTTCCTGACTCGTTTGTCATCGGCCTTAAGCACATTACAAAAAACAAAAAATAGAGATCTCATTTGCACCCCTGGTGGTGAAATCTGTCAAAATGATGGTGGTGCCAAAAAGGAGGGATTTTTCAAATTGACTGTGTGTCGGTTTTAAAAGTGCTCCCCCTCTGGTCAACATATGAAATAACAAGTGGGTGTAAGAAATTGAAATTTATAAAAAAAATTATAAAAATAAATAAATATGTATATAGAGACATACTGTAATAACTTGAAGTAAATAATGAAGATTAAAAACCAATTACAAAAAATAAATAAATAAATAAGCTAAAAGCAGTCTTTTTCTCACAATGTGTCGACTTTTTTCTTATAAAATTGGGAACAATTTCTCATATTCTTTCTGTTTCTGTAACATTGCAATATTTTCCCGTAAAAGTATTACTATTTCATGTAAACGTATTACTTTTTAATGCAAAATGGTGACATTTGTCATATAAAATTCTGACTTTTATCACAATATTGCCAATTTTTTTTGTTGTTGTTGTAAAATAGGGACATTTTTCGAGTAAAGTCAGGACTTTGGTCATAATTTTGCTGAGTAAAATTCAGATTATTATTTTGATTCTGCCCAAATTTTAAAGTTTTCTTATAAAATGATGACTTTTGTCAGAATTTTGCCAGGTAAAATTCCGATTATTATTATAATATTGCCAACATTTTTAAAGTTTTCTTCTAAAATGATGACTTTTGTCATAATTTTGCAAAGTAAAATTCTGATTATTATTATGACATTGCCCAAATTTTAAAGTTTTGTTATAAAATTGGGACTTTTGTCGAGTAAAGTTATGACTCTTTTCATAAATTTTGCCCAACATTTTAAGGTTTCCTGGTAAAATTGTGACTCTTATTGATTAAAATTCCAACTTTTATCATAAAATTGCACATAATGTTCCGTTTTTCTTATAAAATTATGACTTTTGTCATAATTTTGACAAGTAAAATTATGGGGCCGTACTTATCAAGCTTCTTAGAATTACTCCTAAGAAGTCTGCTAAGAGTTGACTTAAGAGTAAATAAATTCTTCGCTGAAAGCTGCACTTAAAAGTTAGTTATCAAGCGTCTTACTCACACTTTCAGCGAAGTGTAGGACTGAATCTTAAGTGTCACACTCAGAGCTGAATTACGACATTACTATGTGCCGTAAACGGAATTTTAGGTGACGTCATTTCTGTGTCCATAGAAATGACCAATCACGGAAGGGAATCTGTTGTCTAAGAATAAAGAAATATCTTGGAAATATTTAAGTGGACAATGGGAGTGTATATTTTGACAATAAACTACAAAATAATACAAAACAAACTAGTCCCCGCCGGCACTCACGCTACCGCTCCCTCTCTTCTCTCGCCCACACACTCACTGACGTCACTCACCTCACGGCCACACACATACGCTACTGTCATAACATTTTCTTTCCAATTCATTAATTAGGCAACTAATTTGAAACTGGTGTGGGTGGCTCTATATATACTAGCCCACTGCAGCCACATGCAGAAATCAACAAGGAATCGAAAAGTATTAAATCTGTGACAAAAATAATACCCGCTCTGTCTAAACGATACCGTTTGATCAGCTGCTCGTCATCAAAAAAAAAAAAACATTGTTCCGTTCCCTGAACGTTCGCGCACGTCTCTCTCGCCTCAGTGCCATCCCCTGCTGGCAACTCCTAACCACTTAAGACACCTCTGAAGGTCTCTTAAATATCGTGGAGAGTAGGAGTGATTCTTAGACTTAAGAACGTTGATAAAAAGCTTTTATTTTTAAGTTTGAGAGTAGGACTACATTTCGCAAATTCTCAGGACTTAAGTGTAAAATGGCACTCTAAGAAGCTTGATAAGTACGGCCCCTGATCATTATTATATTATTGCCAACATTTTTAAAGTTTTCTTCCAAAATGACGACTTTTGTCATAATTTTGCCAAGTAAAATTCCGATTATTATTATGAAGTTGCCCAAATTTTTAAGTTTTCTTATAAAATTGGGACTTTTGTCGAGTAAAGTTACGACTCTTCATGAAATTTTCCCAATATTTAAAGCTTTTCTGGTAAAATTGTGACTCTTATAGATTAAAATTCCAACTTTTATCATAATATTGCACATAATGTTCAGTTTTTCTTATGAAATTATGACTTTTGTCATAATTTTGTCAAGTAAAATTCCGATTATTATTACAATATTGCCAACATTTTTAAAGTTTTCTTCCAAAATGACAACTTTTGTCATAATTTTGCCAAGTAAAATTCCGATTATTATTATGACATTGCCCAAATTTTTACGTTTTCATATAAAATTGGGACTTTTGTTGAGTAAATTTACGACTCTTCATAAAATTTGCCCAACATTTTAAGCTTTTCTGGTAAAATTGTGACTTTTATTGATTAAAATTCCAACTTGTATTATAATATTGCACACATGTTCCGTTTTTCTTATAAAATTATGACTTTTGTCATAATTTTGCCAAGTAAAATTCCGATTATTATTACAATATTGCCCAACATTTTTAAAGTTTTCTTCCAAAATGACAACTTTTGTCATAATTTTGCCAAGTAAAATTCCGATTATTATTATGACATTGCCCAAATTTTTACGTTTTCATATAAAATTGGGACTTTTGTCGAGTA
The DNA here is from genome assembly GCF_033978785.1 of Entelurus aequoreus. NCBI lineage: Eukaryota > Metazoa > Chordata > Actinopteri > Syngnathiformes > Syngnathidae > Entelurus > Entelurus aequoreus. Next base: position 35,523,438 of record NC_084755.1, on the reverse strand, counting down.
AAGTTATGACTCTTTTCATAAAATTTGCCCAACATCTTAAGCTTTCCAGGTAAAATTGTGACTCTTGTTGATTAAAATTCCAACTTTTGTCATAATATTGCACATAATGTTCCGTTTTTCTTATAAAATTATGACTTTTGTCATAATTTTGCCAAGTAAAATTCCGATTATTATTACAATATTGCCCAACATTTTTAAAGTTTTCTTCCAAAATGACGACTTTTGTCATAATTTTGCCAAGTAAAATTCCGATTATTATTATGACATTGCCCAAATTTTTAAGTTTTCTTATAAAATTGGGACTTTTGTCGAGTAAAGTTACGACTCTTTTCATAAACATTGCCCAACATTTTAAGCTTTTCTGGTAAAATTGTGACTCTTATTGATTAAAATTCCAACTTTTATCATAATATTGCACATAATGTTCCGTTTTTCTTGTAAAATTTGGACTTGCGTCGAGTAAAATGACGACTTTTATTATAATACTGCCAACATTCTAAGTTTTTCCTGTGAAATTCCAACTCATTTTTCCACAAAAAGCTTTTTTTATATTCACATAGTATGTATATATTGGTGGCGACTTGTCCAGGGTGTACCCCGCCTTCCGCCCGAATGCAGCTGAGATAGGCTCCAGCACCCCCCGCCACCCCAAAAGGGACAAGCGGTAGAAAATGGATGGATGGATGTGTATATTATCAATGTTGCAAATACAAATCTTTATATATCTAGAAAGGGTGGTCCTCAAGAGGTAGGCATTTTTCGGAGGTCTCCAGAAGGTAAAAAATACAAGAGTGTGTGTGTGTGTGTGTGTGTGTGTGTGTGTGTGTGTGTGTGTGTGTGTGTGTGTGTGTGTGTGTGTGTGTGTGTGTGTGTGTGTGTGTGTGTGTGTGCGCACGTTGGTCTTGGGCCAGTGACTAGCATAGCGCAGCATTGTGGATGCTGTATAACAAATAGGACCTGTCAGCCCAAGCGGGGGAGAGCGAGAGACAGCACAAATGATTGATTACTATGTGTGTGTGTGTGTGTGTGTGTGTGTGTGTGTGTGTGTGTGTATGTGTGTGAGAATGTCTGGGGAGAGAGCAAGAACGAGGGAGGGCGAGCGAAAGAGAGGGAGATCTTGCACTAAGCAGAGGTGCTGATGTCGACACTTTGTATCTCCAAGCTAAGGCAGGAAATGCACACAAGTGTTCAGAGGATTCATTCCCATATAATATCGGGTTGCTGGAAATTGAACGAGTCGTTTAAAAGTCACGAGTTTATTATGAATCGGGTCACTCACGGGTACCTCTATCTATCAACTCCATTGACTCCGAGGAACTAGGAACTTGCAGAGCATGTATGCACAAGTGTGTGTGTGTGGGAGGGGGCGTGTCTGTGTTTACTAACAAGACGAGCCGAAGCCGAGTTTCTTAACATGTAGATATTCTCACTACTCTTCTTTTGTCGACCGCAAAGAAAAGAACATTTTGGTTAAATGTAAGTTGTGTCTTGGATCGAAGATCCCATCCTAGCAATTCAAATCTGCTGAAACAGCTACAAAAGCAACATGCTTCGACGAAGCTAGCAAAGAGAGACACACTTCCCCTCCTAAGCAACAGCGGCTGGATTTTAACGAGGCACTGCTAGCCAGGACAACATTGATAGAGACATTGCAGGCTATTTCTACAGTGGAGTCACCCGCTTTCAGGCAGCTAATTAGCACGATACCGGGCGTCAAATGGCACCTGGACAGTGAGTACATAAAAATGGAAAGGGAGCTAAAGAAGACGCTACAAACTCTGCCTCTGCTCACCATTCAGCACTGAAGGTAAACACACTCTGTCAATTCTCTTATATACTCTTTCATTCTAGACTTCTAGAATGTTTGATTATCACATCACTCTAAATGTATAGACTATAAAGTTCACAAACATAAAGAGGGATGCTAGTGGGCCAGGCCAATCTTTCCTTATCTCTAAACTAAAACTGGAGAAATGTGTAGAGTGTTCTGGGCTTCAGAAGATTTTATTTCAGCATTCCTTGAGAGAAAAAAACGCCTGGTAAGGCTTTGTGTATGTAGTGTGTGCCTTCCTTGGTTTACAGCTATGTTGTTATTATGAATAATTTGATGCCGGAATAAAAAAAAGCCATTCATTTCTATGGAACATTTAGATTTTTTCAGTACACAAAGGGTTTTTGGAGTTTTTAAGAAAATACAGAGAATGCATTTTTTTATTTTATTTTTTCTCTATCATTCGCAATCCTTAAGACAAAACATTTATTATTTTTGTATGCATTTTAACTTGAAAATAATACAGAGTCAGTTGCTATGTAGAGTGGCGCTTTCCATTGTTTTCAGCAAAGTTATAAGGTTTGCATTCATTAATAACTAATTGTATTTTTACAATTAGCTGGTAAGGAAAAACAAGCTGTCGGACAAAAAAAAGGCCCCGTAGGACGCGCTTTGGTCACCCCATGGTTTACATATTTCTTTCGAGGAAAATGCAACTGCAACAGGAAGAGTTTAAAGAGTGTGAATTGATTATTTTACGATGAGTAAAGCAAAGTTTATTATTACCTGAGGTGCAATTTAACGCATGTTGCCATAGTTACGTTGGCGGGTGTCTCCATATATAGTAAGGATTGGTCCGAAGAGCTTTGTGTGAGTCCTTGGAGTACATAAGTTCCTTATTTTCCTCTATCCTCTTGTCATACTTGCCAACCCTCCCGATTTTCCCGGGAGACTCCCGAATTTCAGTACCCCTCCCAAAAATCTCTCGGGGCAACCATTCTCCCGATTTCCACCCAGACAACAATATTGGGGGTGTGCCTTAAAGGCACTGCCTTTAGCGTCCTCTCTCACCTGAAACCTTCACCCCTTAACAGCCACAAGAATGACAAACACATTTCGGGAGAATATCCGCATCGTAACACAACATAAACACAACAGAACAAATACCCAGAATCCCTTGCAGCACTTTTGTGGTAAAATTGTGACTCTTGATTAAAATTCCAACTTGTATCATAATATTGCACACATGTTCTGTTTTTCTCATAAAATTATGACTTTTGTCATAATTTTGCCAAGTAAAATGTCGATTATTATTATAATATTGCCAACTTTTTTAAAGTTTTCTTCTAAAATGATGACGTTCGTCATAATTTTGCCAAGTAAAATTCTGATTATTATTATGACATTACCCACATTTTTAAGTTTCTTATAAAATTGGGACTTTTGTCGAGTAAAGCTACGACTCTTTTCATAAAATGTGCCCAACATTTTAAGCTTTTCTGGTAAAATTGTGACTTTTATTGATTAAAATTCCAACTTTTATCATAATATTGCACAAATGCTCCGTTTTTCTTGTAAAATAATGACTTGCGTCGAGTAAAATGACGACTTTTATTATAATACTGCCAACATTCTAAGTTTTTCCTGTGAAATTCCAACTTATTTTTCCACAAAAAGCTTTTTTTATGTTTACATAGTATGTATATATTGGTAGCGACTTGTCCAGGGTGTACCCCGCCTTCCGCCCGAATGCAGCTGAGATAGGCTCCGGCTCCCCCCGCCAGTCCAAAAGGGTGACCCGTTGTATGATTTTTTAACTGGTTAAAAGATAACGCAAGGCATACTTGGTCAACAGCCATACAGGTCACACTGAGGGTAGTCGTATAAACAACTTTAACACTGTTACAAATATGCGACACACTGTGAACCCACACCAAACAAGAATGACAAACACATTTCGGGAGAATATCCGCATCGTAACACAACATAAACACAGCAGAACAAATACCCAGAATCCCTTGCAGCACTTTTGTGGTAAAATTGTGACTCCTGATTAAAATTCCAACTTTTAGCATAATATTGCACACATGTTCTGTTTTTCTTATAAAATTATGACTTTTGTCATAATTTTGCCAAGTAAAATTTCGATTATTATTATAATATTGCCAACTTTTTTAAAGTTTTCTTCTAAAATGATGGCGTTCGTCATAATTTTGCCAAGTAAAATTCTGATTATTATTATGACATTACCCACATTTTTAAGTTTCTTATAAAATTGGGACTTTTGTCGAGTAAAGCTACGACTCTTTTCATAAAATGTGCCCAACATTTTAAGCTTTTCTGGTAAAATTGTGACTTTTATTGATTAAAATTCCAACTTTTATCATAATATTGCACAAATGCTCCGTTTTTCTTGTAAAATAATGACTTGCGTCGAGTAAAATGACGACTTTTATTATAACACTGCCGACATTCTAAGTTTTTCCTGTGAAATTCCAACTCATTTTTCCACAAAAAGCTTTTTTTATGTTTACATAGTATGTATATATTGGTGGCGACTTGTCCAGGGTGTACACCGCCTTCCGCCCGAATGCAGCTGAGATAGGCTCCGGCTCCCCCCGCCACTCCAAAAGGGTGACACGTTGTATGATTTTTTAACTGGTTAAATGATAACGCAAGGCATACTTGGTCAACAGCCATACAGGTCACACTGAGGGTGTCTGTATAAACGACTTTAACACTGCTACAAATATGCGACACACTGTGAACCCACACCAAACAAGAATGACAAACACATTTCGGGAGAATATCCGCATCGTAACACAACATAAACACAACAGAATAAATACCCAGAATCCCTTGCAGCACTTTTGTGGTAAAATTGTGACTCCTGATTAAAATTCCAACTTTTAGCATAATATTGCCCACATGTTCTGTTTTTCTTATAAAATTATGACTTTTGGCATAATTTTGCCACGTAAAATTTCGATTATTATTATAATATTGCCAACATTTTTAAAGTTTTCTTCTAAAATGATGACGTTTGACATAATTTTGCCAAGTAAAATTCTGATTATTATTATGACATTACCCACATTTTTAAGTTTCTTATAAAATTGGGACTTTTGTCGAGTAAAGCTACGACTCTTTTCATAAAATTTGCCCAACATTTTAAGCTTTTCTGGTAAAATTGTGACTCTTATTGATTAAAATTCCAACTTTTATCATAATATTGCACACGTTCCATTTTTCTTGTAAAATTTGGACTTGCGTCGAGTAAAATGACGACTTTTATTATAACACTGCCAACATTCTAAGTTTTTCCTGTGAAATTCCAACTCATTTTTCCACAAAAAGCTTTTTTTATATTCACATAGTATGTATATATTGGTGGCGACTTGTCCAGGGTGTACCCCGCCTTCCGCCCGAATGCAGCTGAGATAGGCTCCAGCACCCCCCGCCACCCCAAAAGGGACAAGCGGTAGGAAATGGATGGATGGGATGGAAAATTCCGATTATTATTATGACATGGCCCAAATTTTTAAGTTTTCTTATAAAATTGGGACTTTTGTCGAGTAAAGTTACGACTCTTTTCATAAAATTTGCCCAACATTTTAAGCTTTTCTGGTAAAATTGTGACTCTTATCGATTACAATTCCAACTTTTATCATAATATTGCACACATGTTCCATTTTTCTTATAAAATTATGACTTTTGTCATAATTTTGCCAAGTAAAATTCCGATTATTATTATAATATTGCCAACTTTTTTAAAGTTTTCTTCTAAAATGATGACTTTTGTCATAATTTTGCAAAGTAAAATTCCGATTATCATTATGACATTGCCCAAATGTATAAGTTTTCTTATAAAATTGGTACTTTTGTCGAGTAAAGTTTTGACTCTTTTCATAAAATTTGCCCAACATTTTAAGCTTTCCTGGTAAAATTGTGACTCTTATTGATTAAAATTACATAGTATGTATATATTGGTGGCGACTTGTCCAGGGTGTGCACCGCCTTCCGCCCGAATGCAGCTGAGATAGGCTCCGGCTCCCCCCGCCACTCCAAAAGGGTGACCCGTTGTATGATTTTTTAACTAGTTAAATGATAACGCAAGGCATACTTGGTCAACAGCCATACAGGTCACACTGAGGGTAGCCGTATAAACAACTTTAACACTGTTACAAATATGCGACACGCTGTGAACCCACACCAAACAAGAATGACAAACACATTTTGGGAGAATATCCGCATCGTAACACAACATAAACACAACAGAACAAATACCCAGAATCCCTTGCAGCACTTTTGTGGTAAAATTGTGACTCCTGATTAAAATTCCAACTTTTATCATAATATTGCACACATGTTCTGTTTTTTTTATAAAATTATGACTTTTGTCATAATTTTGCCAAGTAAAATTTCGATTATTATTATAATATTGCCAACTTTTTTAAAGTTTTCTTCTAAAATGATGGCGTTCGTCATAATTTTGCCAAGTAAAATTCTGATTATTATTATGACATTGCCCAAATTTTTAAGTTTTAGTATAAAATTGGGACTTTTGTCGAGTAAAGCTACGACTCTTTTCACTAAATTTGCCCAACATTTTAAGCTTTTCTGGTAAAATTGTGACTTTTATTGATTAAAATTCCAACTTTTATCATAATATTGCACAAATGCTCCGTTTTTCTTGTAAAATAATGACTTGCGTCGAGTAAAATGACGACTTTTATTATAACACTGCCAACATTCTAAGTTTTTCCTGTGAAATTTCAGCTCATTTTTCCACAAAAAGCTTTTTTTTATATTTACATAGTATGTATATATTGGTGGCGACTTGTCCAGGGTGTACCCCGCCTTCCGCCCGAATGCAGCTGAGATAGGCTCCGGCTCCCCCCGCCACTCCAAAAGGGTGACACGTTGTATGATTTTTTAACTGGTTAAAAGATAACGCAAGGCATACTTGGTCAACAGCCATACAGGTCCCACCCACATCTGCGGTCCTCTCCAAGGTTTCTCATAGTCACATTCACATGGATGTCCCATTGGGGTTGTGAGTTTTTCCTTGCCCTTATGTGGGCTCTGTACCGCGGATGTCGTTGTGGCTTGTGCAGCCCTTTGAGACACTTGTGATTTAGGGCTATATAAATAAACATTGATTGCCCTGGTTGACCTACAAAAACATTGACGCCCATGACTGAAGCAGAAGTGGAAATCTTTGAGTTAGCAAATCGTGTGTTTAATGTTGTACACTGCGATCAATCAGACCACGGAGTAAATGAGCGCACACATTACACAGCATGGCGCACACACACCTGGTAGTCGGGAGAAATCAATCAGTGATAGAGAGAGTCCGAGTCCATCAGTCTCTCTCCTATTGTGTTTGTTTATCTCTCTTATGTCTCTCGCTCTGTGCTCACTGTGATAAGTGGGTTAAGCTCCTTTGGGTTAATTAGAGGGTTTCAGATGTGACTCATTTGCTCAACGCCAGGCCCCGCAATATGCTAAATGACCAACTTGCAGTCTGGCCTTTCCCCTCATCAAATACACGTTCATATTTGAAGTACGCTACTAAGCAGTAATCCTGTTCAGTGGATCATGGCCTCAACTATCTTTTCATTTTTGGGACGTGACTGTTTGAATTTTAAAATGTGGTCGTTCAGAAGTCTAGAATTGAGACAATTGATTGTATCAAAACTATTAACTATAACGCATCAACTATAAGCTATTTTGGCGGTGCTAGTTGTTTAACGTGCGATTAATGCTAAAATGATTGCTTTAAAGCATTAAAGACCTACTGAAAGCCACTACTACCGACCACGCAGTCTGATAGTTTATATATTAACGATGAAATCTTAACATTGCAACACATGCCAATACGGCCGGGTTAACTTATAAAGTGACATTTTAAACTTCCCAGGAAACTTCCGCTTGAAAACGTCGCGGTATGATGACGTATGCGCGTGACGTCACGAGGGCAAGGGAAGTGTTTGGACCCAATTCAAATACCTCTGTTTTCTTCGACAAAATTCCACAGTATTCTGGACATCTGTGTTGGTGAATCTTTTGCAATTTGTTTAATGGACAACGGAGACTGCAAATAAGAAAGTTGTAGGTGCGATCGGTGGAGCGGCGGACTACAGCAACACCAACACCAGGAGGTTGTGTTGTGTTTTGAGCAGGATAGCAGACGCACTACAGTGAGTAAGCCCGCCGCCGCATCTAAGTTAGCTTCTGTTTTTTTAGCTTCGCAAAACTGAATATTATTAATCGTGTATTTACATGTTCATGGTTTAATAGTATTTTTGATCTTCTGTCTATCCATCCAGTCAGTTTTTTTTTAATTTAGTTTCTATCTGCATTTGAGACTGCTATGCTATCACGTGGCTACGTAGCTAGGTTAGCTTCTATTTTTTTAGCTTCGAAAAGCTGAATATTATTAATTGTGTATTTACATGTTCATGGTTTAATAGTATTTTTGATCTTCTGTCTATCCATCCAGTCAGGGTTTTTTTTTATTTAGTTTCTATCTGCATTTGAGACTGCTATGCTATCACGTTGGCTACGTCGCTAGGTTAGCTGATATTTTTTTAGCTTCGAAAAGCTGAATATTATTAATCGTGTATTTACATGTTCATGGTTTAATAGTATTTTAGATCTTCTGTCTATCCATCCAGTCAGGGTTTTTTTTAAATTTAGTTTCTATCTGCATTTGAGACTGCTATGCTATCACGTTGGCTACGTGGCTAGGTTAGCTTCTATTTTTTTAGCTTCGAAAAGCTGAATATTATTAATCGTGTATTTACATGTTCATGGTTTAATAGCATTTTTGATCTTCTGTCTATCCATCCAGTCAGATTTTTTATTTATTTAGTTTCTATCTGCATTTGAGACTGCTATGCTATCACGTTGGCTACGTAGCTAGGTTAGCTTCTATTTTTTTTTAGCTTCGAAAAGCTGAATATTATTAATCGTGTATTTACATGTTCATGGTTTAATAGTATTTTTGATCTTCTGTCTATCCATCCAGTCAGGTTTTTTTTTTTATTTAGTTTTTATCTGCATTTGAGACTGCTATGCTATCACGTTGGCTACGTACCTAGGTTAGCTTCTATTTTTTTAGATGTCCACTGAAGCGACTGTCAGAAAGCGGCTTGAAGATGATCTGTAAAACATCATCTCTGCAACATTTTGACCAAAGAACCACCATTACATACTCCAGTATCGCAACATTGATAATAATTGATAGTCATCGTCACTGTAACCACACTACAGTACACATCTTCTGCACAACAATTACCTTAAGCTCTGCAAAATTAGAACCGCAAGCCCTGAAATGGGCAAACGTCACAAACAAGCGGACATTGAGACCAGCATATGCCATTAACAAGTCAATAAAATAATACGAATTCCATAAAAAAAATGTTGCTAAAACTCAAAAGACATTAGGCAATGACTGTTGATGAATCTTGTCTTTGTTACGTTCTGGCTTGGCGTTGCTCGTCGTAACCCCAGGATGCAGAGACGGCAGGCATATCGCGAGTCACAAAGTATTTAATGAAAATAACATAGGCGTTCACAGAGCACAAAACCTGAAGTAACATGTTGAGGTACAAAGCAAAACAATGATCTTTGAAGTAGAGGTTTTTAACCTTTTTTGACCTCGGGGGCCCAACTTTTCCACTACAAGACATTGATACAATGTTGATTATGTATACAAGTCTTTCGAAACGTTGGATCCACGTTGTTGGTTGTAAAATGACCAAATTTCCAATGGTCAAATCAACGCCACAACCTGACATGGAATAAATGTCGTCAAAAATCTTGTCGTTTCTACTTTCTATTTGTGTTGTTAACCCTTGTGTAATGTTCATATTGTTGTTACTCAGCCAGCGTTTGTGGGTCTGATGGACCCGTTGCATTTTGTGTCTTTTATATGCCTCACAATCAAACACTTTTATGTTAAAATACTGAACAGATGTTTACCTTATCCCAATAAACATCTGTTCAGTTTTTTAACATAAAAGTGTTTGATTGACTTTTATGTTAAAATACTGAACAGATGTTTACCTTATCCCAATAAACATCTGTTCAGTTTTTTAACATAAGTGTTTGATTGACTTTTATGTTAAAATACTGAACAGATGTTTACCTTATCCCAATAAACATTTGTTCAGTATTTTAACATAAAAGTGTATGATTGTGAGGCATTAAAAGCCACAAAATGCAACGGGTCCATCTGACCCACAAACGCTGGCTGAGTATCAACAATATGAACGTTGCACGGAAAACTTCTCTGCCAGTTTCTGCATCCCACAGAGATTCTTCTTTTGTGCTTCTGCACCTGCGGTTCCCACACAAGGTTGCAACATTGTTTGTCAACACTGTCTGCTCTCATTTTCTCGCACATTTTAATAATAATAATAATAATAATGGATTCGATTTATATCGCGCTTTTCTATTGTTAGATACTCAAAGCGCTCACAGAGAAGTGGGAACCCATCATTCATTCACACCTGGTGGTGGTAAGCTACATTTGTAGCCACAGCTGCCCTGGGGTAGACTGACGGAAGCGAGGCTGCCAGTTTGCGCCTACGGCCCCTCCGACCACCACCTACCATTCATTCATCATTCATTTCACCGGTGTGAGCGGCACCGGGGGCAAAGGGTGAAGTGTCCTGCCCAAGGACACAACGGCAGCGATTTTTGGATGGTAAGAGGCGGGGAGCGAACCTGCAACCCTCAGGTTTCTGGCACGGTTGCTCTACCCACTACGCCACGCCGTCTGATGTTCTGTGTGCCTACACTCTGTCCTCCTCCTGTCTAGGCCTGCTGTGCGGGGGGGGGGGGGGGGGGGTATGGTACACAGAACATCAAGCTTCTATTAGACCTGGGTCCAGTGGACCCCGACATCTTATATGCAATAGAAATGTGTAGGGGGGGTGTATGGTGTGTGGTCATTAAATATGTATTCTGATATATGTTTTTCAAAGAAAATGAGCTAAAGTCAGTGAGTCTCAGTTTGAAAAATGTATTAATTCTATCATTTTTCTTTTAATAAAAAATGAAAACGGGTCCCAGAGACCCGAACACCACACAAGGGTTAAATATTGGTTGGAAAATGACCAAAATACAATGGTCAAATCAACGTCAGAACCCGATGTTGATTAAACGTCGTCAAAAAGCATGTTGATCCGGCAGACTCCTTGCTGGTTTGGGGAGCTTTCAAAAAAGCTCTTAAAATTACACTCACTCAAGTCAAAATTGTGAATGAAAATGAACGTCAATGAAAAGTATGAAGCGGCGACTATGGCTGGCTCAGGACATATGCTTCAGAAATGACAACACGACACAACACACTGCAACTCCAATCTTGCTAAGCCTCAGGCATTATTGTGTCTTATCTCAAAATGCCCAGTACAGTCAGCCCAGTGCTTGTGTATTAAAAAAGTGCCAATATTACAATGCTTACAGGGACAACAGAGAGATAAACTATATTGCTTGTTGCTGCGTATTGCAGGAGACCTGCCCGACTACTTCACTCTGGCATGTTTTTCAAGAAAACTTAAAATCAACCCATTTTAACCTCCCAACACTGAGTTGTTACACTCTGTGGCAATATTGAATACCTTACTGTATTAATTTGTGTACGATATAGGGCTGCAACTAACGATTAATTTGATAATCGATTAATCTGTCGATTATTACTTCGATTAATCGATTAATAATCGGATAAAAGAGACAAACTACATTTCTATCCTTTCCAGTATTTTATTGAAAAAAAAACAGCATACTGGCACCATACTTATTTTGATTATTGTTTCTCAGCTGTTTGTACATGTTGCAGTTTATAAATAAAGGTTTATTTAAAAAAAATAATAATAATAAAAAAGCCTCTGCGCATGCGCATAGCATAGATCCAACGAATCGATGACTAAATTAATCGGCAACTATTTTTATAATCGATTGTAATCGATTTAATCGATTAGTTGTTGCAGCCCTAGTACGATAGGGTCGGGAGTGCAACTCTACATAGCAACCGACACTGTGGTCAAATTTGGAATTGCCATAACAAATTAAGATATTCAACACTGTGGATAGTGCACCCTGCACCCTCCAATTCGTCAGGTTTCATGTGTCAGGTAAACCTAAAATCTATACTGCCTTACAATATGAATATTATTTTCAGTTCTTAGTGCACTGTACTGCGCTCAGAACCGAGTGTGGTTGTCATCCAGTCACCGATGAATTGTTTAGCTTGCAAAAACAATTCACTTCGTACAGCTTTTGTAATTATTGTACCTTATTTTTTTGGACCATAAGGCGCACCTCTGATGAGCGGGTCTATTCAGGTAAAAAGGTATCTAATGCTTAAACCAAAAATAAACAATAGGCATTGAAGCCTAGGGATGGCTAAGCAAAACCAAATTAAAACTGAACTGGTGGAAAAGTAAACAAAAACAGAACGCTGGACGACAGCAAAGACTTACAACGTGTGGAGCAGACGGCGTCCACAAAGTACATTCGTACATGACAATCAACACCACACCCACACAAAAATGTGCACTGAGTTATAAGGCGCAATAAAGCAGTCATGAAAGGATTTTTTTTAAATTATTTGTTTTATTTAAAACACTTCCTTGTGGTCTACATCAGTGGTCCCCAACCTTTTTGTACTTGCGGACCGGTCAATGCTTGAAAATTTGTCCCACGGAGGGGGGGGGGGGGGGGGGGGGGGGGGGTTAGTAAAATATGTATTTATTTATTTATTTTTTTGGTCATAAAGAAATACAATCATGTGTGCTTACGGACTGTATTCCTGCAGACTGTATTGATTTATATTGATATATAATGTATATATTGTGTTTTTTTATGTTGATTTAATTAAAAAAAAAATAAAATATAAAAATATATATATATATTTCTTGTGCGGCCGCGGCCCGGTACCAATCGGTCCACGGACCGGTACCGGGTAGACCAGTGGTCGGGGACCACTGGTCTACATAACATGTAATGGTGGTTTTTGGTCAAAATGTTACGTAAATTATGTTTTACAGACCGTTTTCAAGCCGCTTTCTGACTGTCTCTATAGGATGCGCCGTTTTGTGGCCAGATCTTATTTTCGCGTCTTCTTCCCGTCATCTTTGTTGTACCGGTAGGTTTTAGCGCTTCCATACTACCGAAAAATTAAGTTCGAACTATTCGCTACTTTGTATTAGAAATGGCAACAGCGGAGGATAGAGAAAAATAAGTATTTATGGACTCGCACAAGCGTTGTCTGTGACACGGCAGTAAAATGGCTGGTCAAACAAAACAGAAGTCATCATCATGGACCCACTAGCTGCAAAGGCTAGCTCTCTGTGAGATTCAATAACTCCACGGTGACGTTTTGGTAAAAATAGCACACTATGAAAATACTTAGCGTTTTCTAACCAGCAGCCGGTTAAGTGATATTTATATGAATAATATATTAACCATGACCACCTCTACCTAATTTGATATATACAGTATGTAGCATTACATATTTTTTTTATGTCCTCACTGGAAACATGTTCGACTTACCGCCGGCAATGCGGACCAAGCTCTGACACTGATCATACAGGGAGCGGACCGCCACAATCAGACAGTCCGATACCCCATACTCTCTTGAGCACTCCCCACAGGACTTCCAGAGGGACACGGTCGAATGCCTTCTCCAAGTCCACAACGCACATGTAGACTGGTTGGGCAAACTCCCATGCACCCTCAAGGACCCTGCCGAGAGTATAGAGCTGGTCCACAGTTCCACGACCAGGACGAAAACCACACTGTTCCTCCTGAATCCGAGGTTCGACTATCCGGCGTAGCCTCTTCTCCAGTACACCTGAATAGACCTTACCGGGAAGGCTGATGTATGTAATAATTGAATTAAAATAATAATAATAATAATATGATTGTGTAACTGCAGAACCTAATGTGTCCAAAATTCTGCCTTTAGGAAAATATGAATGTTTTTTTACACATTTAAAAGGGTTTTCTATGGTTGTTATAACTTTTCAAACTGATTCATTAGTATTGTATTTTTTTAATTAACATTCAGAAGCTGCAATACATACAGAATAGTGCTGCTAGTATCCTGATGAGAGTGCGGAAATACGACCATATCACACCAATTCTCAAATCCCTTCACTGGCTTCCTGTTCCACTCAGGATGGAATACAAAGTCTCCCTACTAACCCACCAGTGCCTCCATGGAAATGCCCCCCTCTACCTCAAAGAACTACTCACCCCTAAATCCTCCACACGACACCTCCGCTCCGGACAGGCTAACCCATACTTGCCAACCTTGAGACCTCCAATATCGGGAGGTGGGGGGTAGGGGGTGGGGTGTGGGGGTGTGGGGGGCTTGGTCGGGGGCGGGGGGCGTGGTTGGGGGCGTGGTTATTTACAGCTAGAATTCACCAACTCGAGTATTTCATATACATTTCATATATATATATATGTATGAAATACTTGACTTTCAGTGAATTCTAGCCATATATATATATATATATATATATATATATATATATATATATATATATATATATATATATATATATATATATATATATATATATATATATATATATTTTATTTACATATAAAAGAAATACTTGAATTTCAGTGTTCCAGTGGCTATCCATTAGATGGCAGTATTGTCCTGTTTAACTTCTCCGTTCAACTTGCAAGCGTATTTCTTCATCTTGCTCGTCGATGGCGTCGCCATGTCTGTAATTTCCTCGTTCTTCTGCTTCGTCTCCTTGTTGTGTGCGCAGTTGTGCACTCCACTCTCTAAAAGCCCTAGATGTTATGACGTCATTGGGCAGGCAAGCTGTTTTATTGTGGGAAAGCGGACGTGAGAACAGGCTGTCCCCACTCAGTCTCAGGTCCGCATTGAGCTGGAGGGGGCGTGGCCTCCAGCTCCGGCTGAATACCGGGAGTTTTTCGGGAGAAAATCTCTGACGGGAGGTTGTCGGGAGAGACGCTGAATATCGTGATTCTCCCGCTAAAAAACGGGAGGGTTGGCAAGTATGGGCTAACCTCTTCTAATCTCCGAGGACAAAGTTACGAACTATGAGAGACCGGGCTTTCTGCTCCGCCGCTCCCAGTCTGTGGAATGCTCTCCCTGACCACCTGAGGGCACCACAGACTGTGGATGCTTTTAAAAAAGGCTTAAAACCCTTCTTTTTAAAAAAGCCTTTTTATAGATATATGCATACTAGTTCTTGCTATTAGGCTGTTCTAGGTTTTATTTTTATTTATTTTTGTCAATACACTGTAGCACTTTGAGGTTGTTTGCTCAATGTAAAGTGCTTTTTACAACAAAAAAAAACTATTATTATTATTATTATTATAATTAAATTTGTTTATATTTTAAATATTTATTCTTTATTCTGATAGCTTCTAATGTTATAGATCTGGGGTGTCTGAACATTTTCCACAAAGAGTCACATACTGAAAAGTCAAGTATGTGGGGCCGCTTTATTTATTTATTTTGTAAATAAATGCTAAAAACAGATATAATAACTTTGCGTATAATTTGTGACTAAGTATATTATTATATTTTTTTTAGTTTAACATTTTCAGTTTATTTTAAGACTCCCAGGTTACGCAAACAGTATTTGCGAAGACCCAAATAATCCGGAGGATTAGCACTGCCGAACTGTAGATTTTATTACTGAGACATCAACACTTAGATTTCTTAAATATTGGCTGCAGTATGAAACATTTGATCCTCCTTCGCTGTGTTTGGTTATGGAGGCAAACTCAATTAAAACGGTTTCTCTTTGAGCTCTGGCTCACTCTTTCATTCACTCATCTACTTTTTCTTTCACAAAAAATTCAATCGCAAAAGCCTCATTTAGGATTTGGGTTCAGTTTAGCTGCTATTTTGGTCTACAGACTATTTCTAGTCTTGCACCCATCACTGCTAATCATGTTCTCCCTCCATCTCTTGTCGATAGTGCCTTTTTAAGGTGCTCTACTTCGGGGTCATTAAAGATGTATACATGTACAACACCTTTGCCTCTATCCAGCAACTGTGTAGTAAATGTTCACTCCCTGAGCAACATTTCTTCAGGTTTCTACAGAGCCGCAGTTTTGTTCGCAACACTTTCCCTAGGTTTCCGGACTTACCAACTGACACAGTTTTAGATGTGTTTTTGACACTTTAAAAGGCTCAATTACACGTATCTACAAACACAGTTTACTTTTGCGCCCTGAGTCTTTGACTCCAATTAAGTCACTTTGGGAGAGGATTTGGGTATGAGTCCGTCTGAGGAGAACTGGACAGAGGTCCTAAGTAGAGTTCATTAGCAGGGCCGGCCCATGGCATAGGCCGTATAGGCAAATGCTAAGGGTGGCGTCCATCAGGGGGCGCCACGCCAGTGCCACAAATGTTGGAGAAAAAAAAAAAAAAAAGTTGGTACTATTATTACTAAATACAAAAAATAATCCCACGTTAAATAAAATGCAAAGTAAAGCCTATTTAATAGAAATATTATTTGTTACAACATTACGCTCCCACCCGCCCCCGCACGGTGCGCCCCTCCCTTCCCGTATCAACTCTTTGGACGTCACCACATCAAAAAATCAACACAAGATGTCAAAACGGCCAAAACTGTCAGGTGCCCAGGGAAGAAAAAATAGAAAAGAAGAGGAGGAGAAACGAGAAAAAGACAGAGGTAGCAGGTAGGTAACGTTAGCATACATGAAATTATTTGTCTGTTACAGAATGTGATAGTAACCTGGCTTTTTAGCATTAAGCTAATGTTACATGATTCGGCAATTGCTAATCAATAAATAGCTAGTTCTGTTTTAACGTCGGGTTAATATTGTGGAGGGGGCTAAATTATTATGGAAAATAATAATGTAACGTTAGGTAATTACAGTACTCCCTGGTGTACAGTAATTTGTAAGTCATTCTAGTTAATGCAATATTAAAAAGCACAAATAGAGAACTCTGTAGGATCCCCTTTTTTTGTAATATAGTTGTTAAAGTCATACTGGTTAATACATCTTGTTTTGTGCAGTGCCTTATTTATATTGTATTTTTAATTTATTTTATGCAACTTGTTGACACGTTTTATTTTGTGTTTATGTATGTAAAAAATATTGTATTTCATATATTCATTTTTTATTTTTGTATTCATTTATTTATTCAGATTTTTGTTTATCTTGTTAACTATTCTGATTGTTAATTTGATTTCTTTAAGTAAAAAAAAAAGGTCAAAGACAAAGCTATTCGGTTTCTTGTGAGTATATACACTTCACTGTCGATGTGGGGGGGCGCCACCTAAAATTTTGCCTAGGGCGCCAGATTGGTTAGGGGCCGGGCCTGTTCATTAGTCTTCTATTTGTGCCAGACACAGCCTTATTCAATGCAAGCTAACACATTACAGCTAATTTAATACATATGTTTTGGCTCAGCCCATCCTTAAACAGCTATTGGAGGGAAATATTTAACACTTTGTCTGTGGTCACTGGCGAAAGGATTGAACCAAATCCTCCAAGTGGACTATATGGGGTAGCACCTCAGTCATCTTCTATTAGTAAATCCAAAAATGATATTGTAGCATTCACTACTTTGTTGAAGAGAAGACTCATTGTGGTAAATTGGAAGGCACACCTGCTGGATTAAAGATGTTCTGTAATTTCTCAAACTGGAGAAGATTAGGCTGACATTCATATGGTTGTTCTCCAAAGTTTCAAGAACTGTGGGGTGCCTTTCTGAGATATGTAGGAGAAACTGATCTCCAAATTGAAACAATTGAGATGTGGGTAGTTGATGAGTCTTTTGTGTGCTAGTAGGTTGCGATAGCTCTTATTAGGCCATTTTGGAATGCAGTTGTCTGTGGTTCTATGTTGATAATTTTTTTTAGAGGGATGTGTGCTATGGCTATGAGTTGTTTTTTCCCTTAGCCTCAGTCTGGACCCAGGCTTACACCGATTTTATTTATTTCTTCTCATTTCTTCGTCTCCTGCTGGCCCCACTATGGACTGGACTCTCACTATTATGTTAGATCCACTATGGACTGGACTCTCACTATTATGTTAGATTCACTATGGACTGGACTCTCACTATTATGTTAGATCCACTATGGACTGGACTCTCACTATTATGTTAGATCTACTATGGACTGGACTCTCACTATTATGTTAGATCCACTATGGACTGGACTCTCACTATTATGTTAGATCCACTATGGACTGGACTCTCACAATATTATGTTAGATCCACTATGGACTGGACTCTCACTATTATGTTAGATCCACTATGGACTGGACTCTCACCATTATGTTAGATCCACTATGGACTGGACTCTCACTATTATGTTAGATCCACTATGGACTGGACTTTCACAATATTATGTTAGATCCACTATGGGCTGGACTCTCACACTATTATGCTAGATCCACTATGGACTGGACTCTCACACTATTATGTTAGATCCACTATGGACTGGACTCTCACACTATTATGTTAGATCCACTATGGACTGGACTCTCACTATTATGTTATATCCACTATGGACTGGACTCTCACTATTATGTTAGATCCACTATGGACTGGACTCTCACTATTATGTTAGACCTACTATGGACTGGACTCTCACACTATTATGTTAGATCCACTATGGACTGGACTCTCACAATATTATGTTAGATCCACTATGGACTGGACTCTCACTATTATGTTAGATCCACTATGGACTGGACTCTCACTACTATGTTAGATCCACTATGGACTGGACTCTCACTATTATGTTAGATCCACTATGGACTGGACTCTCACTATTATGTTAGATCCACTATGGACTGGACTCTCACTATTATGTTAGATCCACTATGGACTGGACTCTCACTATTATGTTAGATCTACTATGGGCTGGACTCTCACACTATTATGTTAGATCCACTATGGACTGGACTCTCACTATTATGTTAGATCCACTATGGACTGGACTCTCACTATTATGTTAGATCCACTATGGACTGGACTCTCACAATATTATGTTAGATCCACTATGGACTGGACTCTCACACTATTATGTTAGATCTACTATGGAGTGGACTCTCACAATATTATGTTAGATCCACTATGGACTGGACTCTCACTATTATGTTAGATCCACTATGGACTGGACTCTCACTATTATGTTAGATCCACTATGGACTGGACTGTCACTATTATGTTAGATCCACTATGGACTGGACTCTCACACTATTATGTAAGATCCACTATGGACTGGACTCTCACTATTATGCTAGATCCACTATGGACTGGACTTTCACAATATTATGTTAGACCCACTCAACGTCCATTGCATCCGGTCTCCCCTAGGGGTTGGTTGATTGAAAATCTGTCTAATCGGACATCACTAGGGCTCGGTTGGTAGAGCGGCCGTGCCAGCAACTTGAGGGTCCCAGGTTCGATCCCCGCTTTCGCCATCCGAGACACTTTACCCTCCCTGCTCCTAGTGCCACCCACACTGGTTCAAATGTAACTTAGATAATGGGTTTCACTATGTAAAGCAGTTTGAGTCACTAAGCGCTATATCAATATAATTCACTTCACTGGTCCTCACTAACACAGACTTAGTCTTGCAAAAATATGTGGGAGAAATAGACATTCTGAGTACTTAAAAAAATGTTTTAGATAATTGAAATCAGCTCATTAAAAATGCTAAGATGCTAAAATAATAAGCACAAAGGTAAAAAGCAAAAAAAATGGTCGACCAGCTTTTTTTCCCCTGACTTTGTTGTACTGCAGCCCAGTTGACGCTGGCAGGACACAAGTGACAACCACGGGAAGATTATGACAATGATACGCAGAGGATGCAGGGGAAGAACAAAGAAGAGGAAGTTGGGTCCCGCTAAAAAGAAGAAGAGGAGATTAAAACGTCCACGCTGTCACTATGCAATGGATGAGCAAGAAAGGAGATGGAGGGGGTGGTAGTCCATAAAGAAACACGGCTGCAGACGGATGCTCTTGGCTCCATTGCTACTAACAACATTCCCCATATTCCATGAATCTATGTGGAAAGAAAAGTGGAAGAGTACATATTCAGGTTAATCTACAGTACAAGTATAAACCCCGTTTCCATATGAGTTGGGAAATTGTGTTAGATGTAAATATAAATGGAATACAATGATTTGCAAATCATTTTCAACCCATATTCAGTTGAATATGCTACAAAGACAACATATTTGATGTTCAAACTCATAAAAAAATTTTTTGTTGCAAATGATCATTAACTTTAGAATTTGATGCCAGCAACACGTGACAAAGAAGTTGGGAAAGGTGGCAATAAATACTGATAAAGTTGAGGAATGCTCATCAAACACTTATTTGGAACATCCCACAGGTGAACAGGCAAATTGGGAACAGGTGGGTGCCGTGATTGGGTATAAAAGTAGATTCCATGAAACGCTCAGTCATTCACAAACAAGGATGGGGCGAGGGTCACCACTTTGTCAACAAATGCCTGAGCAAATTGTTGAACAGTTTAAGAAAAACCTTTCTCAACCAGCTATTGCAAGGAATTTAGGGATTTCACCATCTACGCTCCGTAATATCATCAAAGGGTTCAGAGAATCTGGAGAAATCACTGCACGTAAGCAGCTAAGCCCGTGACCTTCCATCCCTCAGGCTGTACTGCATTAACAAGCGACATCAGTGTGTAAAGGATATCACCACATGGGCTCAGGAACACTTCAGAAACCCACTGTCAGTAACTACAGTTGGTCGCTACATCTGTAAGTGCAAGTTAAAACTCTCCTATGCAAGGTGAAAACCGTTTATCAACAACACCCAGAAACGCCGTCGGCTTCGCTGGGCCTGAGCTCATCTAAGATGGACTGATACAAAGTGGAAAAGTGTTCTGTGGTCTGACGAGTCCACATTTCAAATTGTTTTTGGAAACTGGATTTTTTAAAATTTTTAAATTTTTTTTTCATAAAGAAATACAATCATGTGTGCTTACAGACTGTATCCCTGCAGACTGTATTGATCTATATTGATATATAATGTACATATTGTGTTTTTTATGTTGATTTAATAAAATAAAATTTAAAAAAATATATTTTTATTTTTTATTTTTTTATTTCTTGCGCGGCCCGGTACCAATCGGTCCCGGTGGTTGGGGACCACTGCTCCACACGACCCCCCCGGACAGGCTAACCTCCTCCAACCTCAGAGGACAAAGCTACGAACAATGGGAGACCGGGCTTTCTGCTCCGCCGCTCCCAGTCTGTGGAACCTGACCACCTGAGGGCACCACAGACTGTGGATGCTTTTAAAAAAGGCTTAAAAAACTTTTTTTTATTTTTAAAAAGCCTCTTTTTTTTTTAGATACATGCATACTAGTTCTGGCTATTTGGCTGTTCTAGTTTTTATTTTAATTCATTTTTAATTATCTTTTTATTTTTATTTTTTAATACACTGTAGCACTTTGAGGTTGTTTACTCAATGTAAAGTGCTTTTTACAAATAAAATATATTATTATTATTATGACCGGGTGAGTCCATACACATTTTATATATTTTTCTATTTTATTTTTTTTTTCCGATCGTTACTGAAAAAAATAAATAAATAGCGGTGATGTTCGTCTTCAAGGTATGTATTTAATGGTAAATGTTCTGATCTCATCACTGCCACTGTGGTCCAAAACACAAAAAGGCATTAGAATGCTATTTTTAAAAGTGTGTGAGAGAGAGAGAGCGAGAGAGAACGAGAGAGAGAAATAATATCTCCGAACTGTAAAGCAAACCCACGGAATGCCTCAGCTGGAATGTTAAACAGTTTTCCGATCGATGTCAGTGAACGCAACTTAACTAAACCATTTGTTCAGCCATGAGAGATGTCAATACACCCATGAGGGTCATCCGTCTCTGTGATCCCCCCCCCCCCCCCCCCCCCCAGTTCTATAAAGCGCACACCAGCACATGCACACACACACCATACCTTCAAATCACATTAAAACTGCTCTTCCCTATCTCTAAAAAAAAAAAAAAAAAAATCAAATTATTCCTTTTAAGTGCTCTTCCATCACTGAATTTCAAGTATCAAGTGTCATGAGACACCACACACCCGAGCACAATCTAGGCACAACCCACTGAAGGATGAGTGGGTGGACTGATTGTAAAATACCGGAATTCAATAGAAGGATGTGTTAGGATTTTGGATTAAATTTTATTATCGGGGAATAATGTAATACACTGACTTTCATCCGCTTCGCATCATACCAGAGGTTTGTTTCAAAACAACCATGCTAAAGTATTTGCCAATACAAACTCTATGGGATTCATTGTAAAGGAGATATTCAATTTGTTGATGGATAGATGAACTTTGCACTGATGGGCTTTTTTTTATTTAAATAATGGCTTCTTTTAAGGCCTTTTAGTGCCGCCTTAGTGCATTTTTAAAAAAGGATTGAAAATGGAAAAAGATGGGCGGGAAAATACAAACGTAACAGTTTGTTTACATGTAAAAATCTCATTTTGTCCACCAAAAGTTTTATGCTGTGCATGAATGCACAAAGGTGCTCTTTGTTGAAGTTATTGACTTTGTTGGAGTGCTAATCAGGCATATTTGGTCAGTGCATGACTGCAAGCTAATCAATGCTAACATGCTATTTAGGCTAGCTGCATGTACATATTGCATCATTATGCCTCGTTCGTAGGTATATTTGAGCTGAATCAATATCCTTTACGTTTATCCTCTCTGCATATAATTTAGTCTTGCATGTCTCATGACACATTATCTGTATGTACAAACCCCGTTTCCATATGAGTTGGGAAATTGTGTTAGATGTAAATATAAACGGAATACAATGATTTGCAAATCATTTTCAACCCATATTCAGTTGAATATGCTACAAAGACAACATATTTGATGTTCAAACTGATAAACTTTTTTTTTTTTTGCAAATAATCATTAACTTTAGAATTTGATACCGGCAACACGTGACAAAGAAGTTGGGAAAGGTGGCAATAAATACTGATAAAGTTGAGGAATGCTCATCAAACACTTATTTGGAACATCCCACAGGTGAACAGGCAAATTGGGAACAGGTGGGTGCCATGATTGGGCATAAAAGTACATTCCATTCACAAACAAGGATGGGGCGAGGGTCACCACTTTGTCAACAAACGCATGAGGAAATTGTTGAACAGTTTAAGAAAAACCTTTCTCAACCAGCTATTGCAAGGAATTTAGGGATTTCACCATCTA
Source organism: Entelurus aequoreus (assembly GCF_033978785.1). NCBI lineage: Eukaryota > Metazoa > Chordata > Actinopteri > Syngnathiformes > Syngnathidae > Entelurus > Entelurus aequoreus. The sequence goes on along the minus strand of NC_084755.1, from coordinate 35,500,408 downwards.
CGCTTCGTAATATCATCAAAGGGTTCAGAGAATCTGGAGAAATCACTGCACGTAAGCAGCTAAGCCCGTGACCTTCCATCCCTCAGGCTGTACTGCATCAACAAGCGACATCAGTGTGTAAAGGATATCACCACGTGGGCTCAGGAACACTTCAGAAACCCACTGTCAGTAACTACAGTTGGTCGCTACATCTGTAAGTGCAAGTTAAAACTCTCCTATGCAAGGCAAAAACTGTTTATCAACAACACCCAGAAACGCCGTCGGCTTCGCTGGGCCTGAGCTCATCTAAGATGGATTGATACAAAGTGGAAAAGTGTTCTGTGGTCTGACGAGTCCACATTTGAAATTGTTTTTGGAAACTGTGGACGTCGTGTCCTCCGGACCAAAGAGGAAAAGAACCATCCGGATTGTTATAGGCGCAAAGTGTAAAAGCCAGCATGTGTGATGGTATGGGGGTGTATGAGTGCCCAAGACATGGGTAACTTACACATCTGTGAAGGCACCATTAATGCTGAAAGGTACATACAGGTTTTGGAGCAACATATGTTGCCATCCAAGCAACGTTACCATGGACGCCCCTGCTTATTTCATTAAGACAATGCCAAGCCACGTGTTCCATCAACGTGGCTTCATAGTAAAAGAGTGCTGGTACTAGACTGGCCTGCCTGTAGTCCAGACCTGTCTCCCATTGAAAATGTGTGGCGCATTATGAAGCCTAAAATAGCACAAGGGAGACCCCCGGACTGTTGAACAACTTAAGCTGTACATCAAGCAAGAATGGGAAAGAATTCCACCTGAGAAGCTTCAAAAATGTGTCTCCTCAGTTCCCAAACCTTTACTGAGTGTTGTTAAAAGGAAAGGCCATGTAACACAGTGGTGAACATGCCCTTTCCCAACTACTTTGGCACGTGTTGCAGCCATGAAATTCTAAGTTAATTATTATTTGCAAAAAAAAAAAAAAAGTTTATCAGTTTGAACATCAAATATGTTGTCTTTGTAGCATATTCAACTGAATATGGGTTGAAAATGATTTGCAAATCATTGTATTCCGTTTATATTTACATCTAACACAATTTCCCAACTCATATATAAACGGGGTTTGTAGTTTCATTCTACATAGCCATCCCTAAGCTTCAATGCCTTTTCTTAGGGGCACTCACCTTTTTGTTTATTTTTGGTTTAAGCATTAGACAACTTTGTACCTGCACACTGCCTCCCGCTGTTTCCTGCATATTGTGATCCCGACAAACCATCGTCGTCTCACACGACGTGTTCCGAACACCTACAAAGCAATTGGCTACCGGCTTCCACCTACTGATATGGTATGGTATTACACGGTTACTCTGCCGAGCTCTAGACAGCACCGACACTCAACGACGGCACATTATTTGCGGATTATAATTACTGGTTTGCAGAAAATATTTTTAACCCAAATAGGTGAAACTGCATAATCTCCCACGGCACGCGGCACAGTGGTTGAAAAACACTGGCCGACACAACACAAACCAAGACTTCTGTTCCAAGTACAGACCTATTTGGAGTTTTCTGGTGTTTTCCCGTGCGCAGTGTTTCAGTTATTGTCCAGCGCTCCTATTTTGGTGGCTTTTCCTGTTTTTTGGTATTTTCCTGTTGCAGTTTCATGTCTTCCTTTGAGCGCTATTCCCTGCACCCGCTTTGTTTTGGCAATCAATAATATTTAAGTAAGGATGTCCGATAATGGCTTTTTGCCGATATCCAATATTCCGATATTGTCCAACTCTTTAATTACTGATACCGATATCAACCGATACCGATATCAACCGATACTGATATATACAGTCGTGGAATTAACACATTATGCCTAATTTGACAACCAGGTATGGTGAAGATAAGGTCCTTTTTTTAAAAATTTATAAAATAAAATAAGATAAATAAATTAATAACATTTTCTTGAATAAAAAAGAAAGTAAAACAATATAAAAACAGTTACATAGAAACTAATAATTAATGAAAATGATTAAAATTAAGTGTTAAAGGTTAGTACTATTAGTGGAGCAGCAGCACGCACAATCATGTGTGCTTACGGACTGTATCCCTTGCAGACTGTATTGATATATATTGATATATAATGTAGGAACCAGAATATTAATAACAGAAAGAAACAACCCTTTTGTGTGAATGAGTGTGAATGGGGGAGGGAGGTTTTTTGGGGTTGGTGCACTAATTGTAAGTGTATCTTGTGGGTTTTATGTTGATTTAATAAAAAAATTAAAATAAATTTAAAAAAAATAAACGATACCGATAATAAAAAAACGATACCGATAATTTCCGATATTACATTTTAAAGCATTTATCGGCCGATATTATCGGACATCTCTATATTTAAGTTGTTGCTATCTTTTTTTGGTGTGGATTGTTGTCATGTCATGTACGGACGTACGTTGTGGACGCCGTCTCTGCTCAACACGCTGTAAGTTTTTGCTGTCGTCCAGCATTCTTTACTTAGGGCGGGGGTCGGCAACCCGCGGCTCTAGAGCCGCATGTGGCTCTTTAGCGCCGCCCTAGTGGCTCTCTGGAGATTTTTCAAAAATGTATGAAGAATGGAAAAAGATGAGGGGAAAAAAATTTCTGTAGGAGGACAAACATGACACAAACCCCCCTAATTGTTATAAATCACACTGTTTATATTAAACATGCTTCACTGATTCGAGTATTTGGCGAGCGCCGTTTTGTCCTACTCATTTTGGCGGTCCCTGAACTCACCGTATAGTTTGTTTACATGTATAACTTTCTCCGACTTTCTAGGACGTGTTTTATGCCACTTCTTTTTCTGTCTCATTTTGTCCACCACACTTTTAACGTTGTGCGTGAGTGAACAGAGGTGTGTTTTGTTGATGTTATTGACTTGTGTGGAGTGCTAATCAGACATATTTGTTCACTGCATGACTGCAAGCTAATCGATGCTAACATGCTATTTAGGCTAGCGACATGTACATATTGCATCATTATGCCTCATTTGTAGCTATATTTGAGCTCATTTAGTTTCCTTTAAGTCCTCTTAATTAAATGTATATCTCATGACACATGTAATATGGCTTTTAATTTTTTCCGGCTCCAGACAGATTTGTTTTTGTATTTGTGGTCCAATATGGCTCTTTCAACATTTTGGGTTGCCGACCCCTGACTTAGGGGCACTCGCCTTTTGTTTATTTTTGGTTTAAGCATTATACACCTTTTTACCTGCACACTGCCTCCCGCTGTTGCCTGCATATTGTGATCCCGACAAACCATTGTCGTCTCACGCGACGTGTTCCGAACACCTACCGGCTTCCACCTACTGATATGGTATGGTATTACACGGTTACTCTGCCGAGCTCTAGACAGCGCCGACACTCAACGACGGCACGTTATTTGCGGATTATAATTACTGTCTTTGCAGAAAATATTTTTAACCCAAATAGGTGAAACTGCAAAACAGCACACTTGGAAAAACCCTGACCTACACAACACAAACCAAGACTTCTGTTCCTAGTACAGACCATGTTCATGGGTCGTAACAAATGACTAATATGGTCATTGAGGACGCGTGCATCCCCCAATGCTCTGAGCTGCACACGTAACAAGAGCGAATGACTGAGCAAACCAGCAGGCTGCCACTTTGCTGTGGTGCGCTTCCTTCAGCCTGCAAGGCACGCTGTGACCCAGATAGCATAAAGGATTTCACGCATTTGGGATCCCTCTAAATTAAAGACGCCGCATCTCTTTCGTCTTTTTCTTTACTCTTTTTTTCTCTCCCATCGTCTCCATCATGCGGAGAACAGAGGAAAAAAGGGGGGATGCGTGCGTGGAGGACTGAAATAGTGTCATGGACGGAGACGAGAACACATCTTCTCCCCCTCCTCCATTCCCCCTTCTTACTAAATCATCAAAAGGAGTTAAAATGCCAACAGACATAATGAGGTTGTGGAGTCTACCACCCCCCCCCCCCCACCACCACCCACCAACCCCCATTTCTTCATTTCCATGCAGCTTCTCTCCTCCGTTATCTCTTTGTGACTTCCTAATGCATTTCCTCTGTCAATGGCAGGCACCCTGCGAGGTTCAAATATGGGATAATTGCACAATATTCCAATAACAATCAAGTCTGTAAAATAGATGAATATACTGTACTTGTGTGTGTGTGTGTGTGTGTGTGTGTGTGTTTTTGCGTGCATGCATGTGTGAGTTGACGGTAAGAATCCTAAGTACTGGGGACGGGCCGTGGTTCGATCCAACACCTTCTACCATCCTAGTCACGTCCGTTGTGTCCTTGAGCAAGACACTGCACCCTTGCTCCTGATGGGTCGTGGTTAGGGCCTTGCATGCATACTTGCCAACCCTCCCGATTTTCCCGGGGAGAGTCCCGAATTTCAGTGCCCCTCCCGAAAAATCTCCCTAGGGCAACCATCCTCACGAATTTCGCCCGATTTCCCCCACAATATTGGGGGGCGTGCCTTTAGCGTCCCCTCTCACCTGAAGCCGTCACCCTTTAACGGCCGCATGCTGTCCTCAGTCACGTCCGCTTTTCCTCCATATAAACAGCGTGCCGGCCCAGTCACATAACATCTACGGCTTTTGGAACTCAGTGCACACACAACAACCTATATGGATTCGATAAGAGGATTCGATAAGGAATCGGTTCGATAAGAGGATTCGCTAATGGCATCGACAATTTCTTAATGAACATCATCCCTAGCCTCCTTTTATATATTTATATGTATATATTTATATATATATATATATATATATATATATATATATATATATATATATATATATATATATATATATATATATATATATATATATATACACAGTATATAATAAAATAAATACTTGAATTTCAGTGAACTACAGCTATAATATATATATATATATATATATATATATATATATATATATATATATATACTACCGTTCAAAAGTGTGGGGTCACCCAAACAATTTTGTGGAATAGCCTTCATTTCTAAGAAGAAGAATAGACTGTCGAGTTTCAGATGAAAGTTCTCTTTTTCTGGCCATTTTGAGCGTTTAATTGACCCCACAAATGTGATGCTCCAGAAACTCACTCTGCTCAAAGGAAGGTCAGTTTTGTAGCTTCTGTAACGAGCTAAACTGTTTTCAGATGTGTGAACATGATTGCACAAGGGTTTTCTAATCATCAATTAGCCTTCTGAGCCAATGAGCAAACACATTGTACCATTAGAACACTGGAGTGATAGTTGCTGGAAATGGGCCTCTATACACCTATGTAGATATTGCACCAAAAACCAGACATTTGCAGCTAGAATAGTCATTTACCACATTAGCAATGTATAGAGTGTATTTCTTTAAAGTTAAGACTAGTTTAAAGTTATCTTCATTGAAAAGTACAGTGCTTTTCCTTCAAAAATAAGGACATTTCAATGTGACCCCAAACTTTTGAACGGTAGTGTATATATATATATATATATATATATATATATATATATATATATATATATATATATATATATATATATATATATATACATATAACTGTATATCACTGAAGTTCAAGTATTTCTTTATATATATATATATATATATATATATATATATATATATTAGAGATGTCTGATAATTACTTTTTTGCCGATATCCGATATTCCGATATTGTCCAACTCTTAATTACCGATACCGATATCAACCGATACCGATATATACAGTCGTGGAATTAACACATTATTATGCCTAATTTTGTTGCGATGCCCCGCTGGATGCATTAAACAATGTAACAAAGTTTTCCAAAATAAATCAACTCAAGTTATGGAAAAAAAGTGCCAACATGGCACTGCCATATTTGTTATTGAAGTCACAAAGTGCATTATTTTTTTTAACATGCCTCAAAACAGCAGCTTGGAATTTGGGACATGCTCTCCCTGAGAGAGCATGAGGAGGCTGGGGGTGGGGGGGCTGGGTGTATATTGTAGCGTCCCGGAAGAGTTAGTGCTGCAAGGGTTTCTGGGTATTTGTTCTGTTGTGTTTATGTTGTGTTACGGTGCGGATGTTCTCCCGAAATGTGTTTGTCATTCTTGTTTGGTGTGGGTTCACAGTGTGGCGCGTATTTGTAACAGTGTTAAAGTTGTTTATACGGTCACCCTCAGTGTGACCTGTATGGCTGTTGACCAAGTATGCCTTGCATTCGCTTGTGTGTGTGTGAAAAGCCGTAGATATTATGTGACTGGGCCGGCACGCAAAGGTAGTGCCTTTAAGGTTTATTGGCGCTCTGTACTTCTCCCTACGTCCGTGTACACAGCGGCGTTTTAAAAAGTCATACATTTTACTTTTTGAAACTGATACCGATCATTTTGAAACCGATACCGATAATTTCTGATATTAAATGTTAAAGCATTTATCGACCGATAATATCGGCATCTCTAATATATATATATATATATATATATATATATATATATATATATATGACCCCTAGCAGGCCTTTTGAATATCTCCCTAATTTTGAGGTGTCAAGGTTGGCATGTATGCTTGCATGGGCAGCTGCCGCCATCAGTGTGTGAATGTGTGTGTGAATGGGTGAATGTTGAAATAGTGTCAAAGCGCTTTGAGTACCTTGAAGGTAGAAAAGCGCTATACAAGTATAACCCATTTACTGGAACTGGATATTAAAGCTAGCATACAATGTACGGTAATCACCAGCTCATGGTGGAAACCATTCACCCGTACTCAACAATAACACCACAATACAATAATTACTGGACAATACAATCTGGAATGAGGAACTCTTCATCCCACCGGCTCTAAGCGACTGGATCTGAAGAACGACGTCGTCGTTGGATTTGTTTGTACAAAAACTTTTCAGGCGACGGTCTCGGGTCCCATTAGACTACCGTTTATTTACCTGAATCAGTGCAGATTTTGGCGTATTTTAAAAAGTTTAGTGTATGCATAAGACAACTTCAGATTGTTTTCTTTGTCTTACTTTGGCCAAAAATAGAACAAACTTATCTGAAAATATTACAATAAAAATATAGAAAAAAATACAGACAGCGGTAAAGTTTAGATCCATGAAGAAAAGAAGAAAGTGAATGAATACATTTACATGTGCATAAAAATGTGTTTTCTTTTGTATTATTTTTTTTAATAAGGTAAAATGTATGACAACAAAACAATATAGAATGTGAGATGTAACAGGATAATGCATATATTTATCTTTTGTTTTCAAAACGGTTGCAAAAAAGTGGGACCCCATTTTTATGACTTGATGGGGTCCCTGGGACCCCATTTTGAAAATTCCTAGCGCCAACACTGATGGAGTATCGGTGCGTGCAAATCAGCAGCAGGCGGCTGTGGCCTGCGGGCCGGTTCAAATACTAATCAAATATCATGCCGGGGGGCCATAGATAATTAATTAAGATCCAGCCCACGGGCATTGACTTTGACACCCCTGCTTTAAGCGATACGTCAAACATGTTTACTCATTTGATCTGGCAATTTGAACCCCAGGTACGAAATTCCTTGACGACAGTGTAATGTTTTAGCAAAAATAAACCTTGTTAACTGTTGTAAAAAAAAATTCCGTATTCATATATTTTTATTTCAATTTTTTTTTTTCCTTTCTATATTTGTCATTTTTATTTAATTCATATTTGTTGGAAAAACTACCTGCTTACCGTTGGCAGTTCATCATGGTTAATACAAAATAAAATGAAACAAAGTAAGAAAGTTTTGTTTTGCCTTTTGTTCCCTCATTCTCGCATTCAGTACTGTTACAACCCCGAATAATTTATTTCACAATAAAAGCTAGGAATTACAATATGGATGAAGTAATTAAATGCTTAACTAAACATCAGCACGGTCCTGTTACCTAAATAATTATTTTAATGCTATTTGTTTATTTTTGAAATAATTCAAGATAGCATTCGGCTGTCTTGAAATATAAGGATTTTTCACGTGGTTGTTTTTAAAGGCCCTAAAAATGTAGTTGGTATGGTATTGTATGCGAAACAGTTTTTTTATGCTATCATGTAAGGGTTGCCAACCAGGCCTGGCCCTAACCAATCTGGCGCCCTAGGCAAGATTTTAGCCCACCCCCCACATCGGCGGTGAAGTGTATATACTCACAAAAAACCGAATAGCTTTGTCTTTGACCTTTTTTTTTTGCTTAAAGAAAGCAAATTAACATATTATATGAGAATGTTATATTATGATTATCTTTAACCGAATCACAGCAGTGCTCAAATTAAAAAACAGCATTCAGCACTCATGAGATATTGCTTAATCAACATTAATGATGTGCACTTTAACAACTAGGCTTACAACTATACCTAATATATAAAGGGGTGGAAAAGTGACTATTACCTGCAGGGCAAACATTAGCTAACCAGAAGGCAATAACAATGTAAACAAAAAACACCTGCTTAAAAGATCTAATACAAATGTCCCTGAGGAATGTAAGGTGGGAGTACTGTAATTACCTAACGTTACATTATTATTTTCCATAACAATTTAGCCCCCTCCACAATATTAACCCGACGTTAAAACAGAACTAGCTATTTATGGATTAGCAATTGCCGAATCATGTAACATTAGCTTAATGCTAAAAAGCCAGGTTACTATCACATTCTGTAACGGACAAATAATTTCATGTAGGCTAACGTTACCTACCTGCTACCTCTGTCTTTTTCTCGTTTCTCCTCTTCTTTTGTCTTTTTTCTTCCATGGGCACCTGACAGTTTTGGCCGTTTTGACATCTTGTGTTGATTTTTTTAAGTGGTGACGTCCAAAAAGAGTCATGATACGGGAAGGGAGGGGGCGCACCGTGCGGGGGGGTAATGTTGTAACAAATAATATTTCTATTAAATAGGCTTTACTTTGCATTTTAATTAACGTGGGATTATTTTTTGTGTTTAGAAATAATAGTACCAACTTTTTTTTTTCTTTTTTTTCCCTCCAACATTTGTGGCACTGGCGTGGCGCCCCCTGATGGACGGCGCCCTTAGCATTTGCCTATACGGCCTATGCCACGGACCGGCCCTGTTGCCAACCATCCCTTTAAAAAACGGAATCATCCCTTTATTGATCCACAAGGGAAATTGTTCCACACGGTGACTCAGTTTCAAAGGATGGAAAGTGAAAGGATGGAAAGGATAATGCAGGTATTAAGTAGACTAAACCTACTAAACCTAGACACAACCTACTCAGTGGCCTTGTGGTTAGAGTGTCCGCCCTGAGATCGGTAGGTTGCGAGTTCAAACCCTGGCCAAGTCATACCAAAGACTATGAAAATGGGACCCATTACCTCCACTATAAAAACTGAAATCTAAGTAAGATTAAATATCTCAAATAAGGGTGATATTTGCTTATTTTCTGTCTGATAAGATAATTCTTCTCACTAGGCAGATTTGATGTTAGAGTGTTTTACTTGTTTTAAGGGTTTTGGTCCTAAATGATCTCAGTAAGATATTACAGCTTGTTGCTGAGATTTGATGACCTACATTGAGTAAAACATGCTTGAAACTATTTTTGTCCAAATGTCCTAAACACACCCAGCAATGGTGCACAGGAAGGCAGGGAAGAAGAGGGGGAAAAGGAGGCCAAAATGGTAAAAAGTCCCAATTTTGTCCAGTCCCGCCGCCGGCCGCACAAGTCCCGGGATGCAAAAAATGTCCAAAACGCACCCAGCAAAGTCCCACGGGGAGGGGGGCATAAAAGATGGAAAAGTCGGCAAAAGTCGCAAAAATGTTCAAAATACCTACCCAGGTTCGAGTCTCATAAGTTCCGCCGCCAGCCACACAAGTCCCGGGATGCAAACAATGTCCAAAACTCACCCAGCAAAGTCCCACAGGAAGGCGGGGAGAAAAGTGAGAAAAGTCGGCAAAAGTCCCCAAAAATGTTCAAAATACCTACCCAGGTTCGAGTCCCACATGGACTTAAGACTTGTGGCACTCGAACCCGGGTGTGATTTTTGAACATTTTACCGACTTTTCTCACTTTTCTCCCCGCCTTCCTGTGGGACTTTGCTGGGCGCGTTTTGGACATTTTGGGCATCCCGGGACTTGCGCGGCCGACGGCGGGACTTATGAGACTCGAACCTGGGTAGGTATTTTGAACATTTTTGGGACTTTTGCTGACTTTTCCAACTTTTATCCCCCCCCCTCCCCGTGGGACTCAGCTGGGTGTGTTATGGACATTTTGGGCATCCCGGGACTTGCACGGTCATACATAAGATTTTATGTTAGAGTGTTTTACTTGTTTAAGTGTTCTGGTCCTAAATGATCTCAGTAAGATATTACAGCTTGTTGCTGAGATATGATGACCTATATTGAGTAAAACATGCTTGAAACTATTTTGGTCCAAATGTCCAAAACACACCCAGCAATGTGCACAGGAAGGCAGGGAAGAAGAGGGGGAAAAGGCGGCCAAAATGGTAAAAAGTCCCAATTTTGTCCAAAATACCTCCCCGGGTTCCAGTCCCACGAGTCCCCGCCGCCGGCCGCACAAGTCCCGGGATGCAAAAAATGTCCAAAACGCACCCAGTAAAGTCCCACGGGGAGGGGGGATAAAAGTTGGAAAAGTCGGCAAAAGTCGCAAAAATTTTCAAAATACCTACCCAGGTTCGAGTCTCATAAGTCCAGCCGCCAGCCACACAAGTCCCGGGAAGCAAACAATGTCCAAAACTCACCCAGCAAAGTCCCACAGGAAGGCGGGGAGAAAAGTGAGAAAAGTCGTCAAAAGTCCCCAAAAATTTTCAAAATACCTACCCAGGTTCGAGTCCCACATGGACTTAAGACTTGTGGCACTCGAACCCGGGTGTGATTTTTGAACATTTTACCGACTTTTCTCACTTTTCCCCCCGCCTTCCTGTGGGACTTTGCTGGGCGCGTTTTGGACATTGTTTGCATCCCGGGACTTGCGCGGCCGGCGGCGGGACTTATGAGACTCGAACCTGGGTAGGTATTTTGAACATTTTTGGGACTTTTGCTGACTTTTCCAACTTTTATCCCCCCCCCCTCCCCGTGGGACTCAGCTGGGTGTGTTATGGACATTTTGGGCATCCCGGGACTTGCACGGTCATACATAAGATTTTATGTTAGAGTGTTTTACTTGTTTTAAGTGTTTTGGTCCTAAATGATCTTAGTACAATATTACAGCTTGTTGCTGAGATTTGATGACCTATATTGAGTAAAACATGCTTGAAACTAGAATATCAACTGTTGCAAAGCTGTGTCATCAACACTCACAAGTATAAAACTGCTTTTTTTAAGTAATCATTTCTTATTTCAAGCATGAAAAAAACATCATGACTTTGACACAATTGTGTCTCATAATTCAAACAGATGACAGCCAAATGGACTTTGCTGTTTTATTTTCAATGAAACAATAGAAAATACGTACTCATATAGTAGTACAGTTGTTATTAGTGAGAATATACTTATTTGAAGGTATTTTTGGGTTCATTGAGGTTAGCTAATTTTACTTGTTTTGGAAAGTCTTGACAAGCCAAATGTTCTTGTTATTTCAATGATTGGGATCGCTAGATTGTGGCTTTTTGGACTAATTTTTGTGAAAATCTCAATTTCAACCAAGATACATTTTTTTCACTTATTTGCCTGTAGGTCAAAATTAGCCTGTGCGTATTCCGACTCATTTTGCCAGCACGGGTCACATATATGCAATATTTACATATACTATGTGAATGATCAGATTTAGATTTGAAAAAAAACACGGAATTTTAAGTCGTCGACTCCACCGCTGGCTTTTTAAAACGCTATGTGGACACCGACGATATTTTTCGAACAAAGAGTAAAGTTTGTTGCCTTTGGCCTACTTCTTTTTTCCTCTCTCTCTCTTTTAATCCCTTTTCTTCATCCTTTCCCTCGTCTCTCGTCCTATTCCCCCCGCTCTCTCTCTTTCCATCTTACACTCCATTCAACCGTGCAGCGCTAGCGTGTCGTTACATGAACACACCAGTCGCCTGTGTATGGCTGTGTGTGTGTGTGTGTGTGTGTGTGTGTGTGTGTGTGTGTGTGTGTGTGTGTGTGTGTGTGTGTGTGTGTGTGTGGAGGAGGAGAGGAAAAATGAGCAAGTGCAATGAAAGGTGAACGTGAATATGAGTAATATATGAGATGATGTACGGAATTAGCTATCTAATTCCACTTGAAAGATAGGCATTTCAATTGGAATATAAAACGGGAACATGTCATTCCATATGTCACCAGTCTGCTTCTTATTCCGTCGTCATGTGTAATTCATGTTTTGACTGGAGAATTCCGTAAAAAAAAAAAAAAAAAAAAAAAAATCTAGGAGGTGCCCTTATTATCGAGGCCCAGTACTCTCCCGAGCTCTAGCTGAGCTTTTAGGTTGACTAACCATAATTGTGTAAGTGTCTCTTGGACATGTTTTAGGGGATTGCACTTTCCAGTTGGAAGCACCTAATCTTTGGAATAGGCGCTTAAAAAAAAAAAAAAAAAAAAAAAAAAAAAAAAAAGTTGGAGGTATCTGGGTTCTGCAGACCCCTCAAAAGTAGCTAAGACCCATGCCCTCAGACATATTTCTCAACTATTGGCGTCTGTTACCCTTCAGTGGTTCCCAATGAATCTTCACTCACAGGAGCGCGTTTGTCTCTACGAAATTGTCACTTGGCGTGTTTGGACTTGGACTTCCTTTTTATCGTCATCCAAAATTGAACTTCACAGTACAGATGAGAACGACATTTCGTTGCATTAGCTGGTGGTAGTGCGGGATAAACGAGCAATAAGGTGCAAGTATAAATGAATAGATTACTGCACTTTCCAAAACAAGTCAAATTAGCTAACTTCAATGAACCCAAAAATACCTTAAAATAAGTATATTCTCACTAATAACAAGTGCACTTTTCTTGGTAGAAAAAAAAAAAAGAGACATTTTTGCTCAATATGTTGAAAAATATTCTTAAATTTTGCTAGTTTATTTTCAATGAAACAATAGAACATACATACTCATATAGTAGTACAGTTATTAGTGAGAATATACTTATTTTAAGGTATTTTTGGGTTCATTGAGGTTAGCTACTTTGACTTGTTTTGGAAAGTCTTTACAAGCCAAATTTTCTTGTTCTATTGGCAGATAATTTTGCTTAGTTCAAATAAAATACACCTCATTTTTGTATTTTTTTTTCTTGTTTTTGAACACTGACTTTTTGCAGTATAGCGTTATAAAAAGCCAGCGGTGGAGGAGTCAATGCTGCAGCTTTAGCCACGACTTAAATTATGTGGTTTTTTTTCTAATCTAAATTTGATAATACACATAGTATATGTAAATATTACATATATTTTATATTGTTACTACGGTACATTTTTAAGTTAAAGTTAAGTTAAAGTACCAATGATTGTCACACACACACTAGGTGTGGTGAAATTTGTCCTCTGCATTTGACCCATCACCCTTGATCACCCCCTGGGAGGTGAGGGGAGCAGCAGCAGGGGCTGCGCCCGGGAATCATTTTTGGTGATTTAACCCGCAATTCCAACCCTTGATGCTGAGTGTCAAGCAGGGACACTGCAAAAAGTCAGTGTTCAAAAACAAGAAAAAACAAAACAAAAATGAGGGGTATTTTATTTGAACTAAGCAAAATTATCTGCCAATGGAACAAGAAAATTCGGCTTGTCAAGACTTTCCAAAACAAGTAAAATTAGCTAACCTCAATGAACCCAAAAATACCTTCAAATAAGTATATTCTCACTAATAACAAGTGCACTTTTCTTGGTAGAAAAAAAAAAAAAAAGACCTTTTTGCTCAAAATGTTGAAAAATATTAAATGAAGTAAACGCTAGTGCCATTATCTTGACATAATGATATGCGCTCGGCATTACATTTCTTGAAACCAGCAAACTTATACTAAAAACTAATTTATTGTTCTTAATGGAAAGGCAACAAGGCAAGCGCTTGTTACTCTCGGGGTCTCCTAGCCGCTCAGGCAAATCATATGGTCTAAAAATGCATTTTTCCATGGATAACATGACATCATCACGCCAAGTGCGTGCTCTTTCAGTCAATTAGTGCGCATATATACAGCCCGGCCCCCGGCCAAAAAATGTTTAATTGTAATTTTGAAGAATTTATCTGAATGTGCATGAACTATTTCTGTTCAAAATTGTTAGAAATGTCAGTTTACTGTACTGTGCCAACTGTACTACTATATGAGTACGTATTTTCTATTGTTTCATTGAAAATAAAACAGCACATTTGGCTGTCATCTGTTTTAATTATGAGACACAATTGTGTCAAAGTCATGATTTTTTTTTTCATGCTTGAAATAAGAAATGATTACTTTAAAAAAGTAGTTTTATACTTGTGAGAGTTGATGACACAGCTTTGCAACAGTTGATATTCTAGTTTCAAGCATGTTTTACTCAATATAGGTCATCAAATCTCAGCAACAAGCTGTAATATCTTACTGAGATCATTTAGGACCAAAACACTTAAAACAAGTAAAACATAAAATCTGCTTAGTGAGAAGAGTTATCCTATCAGACAGAAAATAAGCAAATATCACCCTTATTTGAGATATTCAATCTTACTTAGATTTCAGTTTTTGCAGTGTGTACAGATAAATATATTGCACTTTTGCATATGCATCCACGTTTATGGATGTATGTTATATTGTCTCTATATTCCAGCGAGTTAATCCGTTTTTGGGGGGTGGGAATTGAGGGGATTATTATGATGCGTTCAAAAATCTGATGGCCTGAGGGAAGAAGCTGTTACAGAACATGCACTGCAAAAACTGAAATCTAAGTAACCATTAGTGTGCCGTGAGATACAGTCGGGTGTGCCATGGGAGATTATGTAATTTCACCTAATTGGGTTAAAAATATTGTTTGCAAACCAGTAATTATAATATGCAAATAATGTGTTGTTGTTGAGTGTCGGTGCTGTCTAGAGATCGGCAGACTTACCATGTTATACTCCTCCATATCAGTAGGTGGCAGCAGGTAGCTAATTGCTTTGTAGATGTCGGAAACAGCGGGAGGCAGTGTGCAGGTAAAAAGGTATCTAATGCTTAAACCAAAAATAAACAAAAGGTGAGTGCCCCTAAGAAAAGGCATTGAAGCTTAGGGAAGGCTATGCAGAACGAAACTAAAACTGAACTGGCTACAAAGTAAACAATAACAGAATGCTGGACGACAGCAAAGACTTACTGCGGAGCAAAGACGGCGTCCACAAAGTACATCCGAACATGGCATGACAATCAACGATGTCCCCACGAAGAAGGATAAAAACAACTGAAATATTCTTGATTGCTAAAACAAAGCAGGTGTGGGGATTAGCTGTCAAAGGAAGACATGAAACTGCTACAGGAAAATACCAAAAAAAGGAGGAGAAGCCACCAAAATAGGAGCGCAAGACAAGAACTAAAAAACTACACACAGGAAAACAGCAAAAAAACTCAAAATAAGTCAGGGGGTGATGTGACAGGGGGTGACAGTACACCTACTTTGAGACAAGAGCTATAGTGATGCATGCTGGGTTATGCTTTAAAGTCATATCCAACAATTGCGACAACGACTTTTTACTGTCAACTGAGTTTTGTTTTTTAATGCTGGTGGTGTGCCTCCGCATTTTCAAAATTAAAAAAATGTGCCTTGGGTTAAAAAAAAGGTTGAAAAACACTGGCCTAGTGTCCGCCCTGGGATCGGTAAGTCGTGAGTTCAAACCCCGGCCGAGTCATACCAAAGACTATAAAAATGGGAGCCATTACCTCCCTGCTTGGCACTCAGCATCAAGGGTTGGAAT
>NC_084755.1:35462134-35479634 GCF_033978785.1 Entelurus aequoreus | reverse complement strand
AATACGAGATAAAGAAGGTGCCAATCTGGTAACAAATGAAGGAAGAATTAATTCCCAAGAAAAAACAGCACGGGGTCACATCGTCTGGCGGTGGTTTGGCTTCAAGCGGGAAGATGTTGAACAGACATCCGTAATATGTCAAGTATGCGGCAAAAGCGTTGCTACAAAAAGTAGCGGCACTGCTAATTTGTAGCATCATTTGAACAGTCACCCGCTACACTGCAAAAAGTCAGTGTTCAAAAACAAGAAAAAAAAATACAAAAATGAGGGGTATTTTATTTGAACTAAGCAAAATTATCTGCCTATAGAACAAGAAAATTTGGCTTGTCAAGACTTTCCAAAACAAGTAAAATAACTGACCTCAATGAACCCAAAAATGCCTTAAAATAAGTATATATTCATTAATAACAAGTGCACTTTTCTTGGTAGAAAAAAAAAGAGACCTTTTTGCTCAATATGTTGAAAATGTTCTTAAATTAAGTAAATGCTAGTGCCATTATCTTGACATAATGATATGCGCTCGGCATCATGACTTTTTTTTTTCATGCTTGAAATAAGAAATTATTACTTTGAAAAAGCAGTTTTATACTTGTGAGTAGGGATGGCTGATAAATTCATTAAAATGTAATATCGGAAATTATCGGTATCGTTTTTTTTATTATCGGTATCGTTTTGTTTTTTTTAATTATTATTATTATTTTTTTATTAAATCAACATAAAAACCACAAGATACACTTACAATTAGTGCACCAACCCAAAAAACCTCCCTCCCCCATTCACACTCATTCACACAAAAGGGTTGTTTCTTTCTGTTATTAATATTCTGGTTCCTACATTATATATCAATATATATCAATACAGTCTGCAAGGAATACAGTCCGTAAGCACACATGATTGTGCGTGCTGCTGCTCCATTAATAGTACTAACCTTTAACACTTAATTTTACTCATTTTCATTCATTACTAGTTTCTATGTAACTGTTTTTATATTGTTTTACTTTCTTTTTTATTCAAGAAAATGTTTTTAATTTATTCATCTTATTTTATTTTATTAATTTAAAAAAAAAGTACCTTATCTTCACCATACCTGGTTGTCCAAATTAGGCATAATAATGTGTTAATTCCACGACTGTATATATCGGTTGATATCGGTATCGGTAATTAAAGAGTTGGACAATATCGGGATATCGGCAAAAAGCCATTATCGGACATCCCTACTTGTGAGGGATGTCGGCAACCCAAAATGTGGAAGTAACCATATTGGACCAAAAAAACCCCCCAAAAAAACAGTCTGGAGCCGCAAAAACTTAAAAGCCTTATATAAGTCTTATAATGAAGGCAACACATTATATAAGTGTCTATATTAGTCTACTATCGGAATAACTATATGTCGGCTGACACAAATCTTTGTCGACGGAAATGTTGAAATGTAATATTTATTCTACACATTTTCACAACGTTGGAAAACATTAGTAAAACGGAGGCTTCCCAGAGGGTGAGAAAACTCCTGGAAATGACTGGCTTAGAATGGCTAAAGGTATAAATGTGTGTGTCCAAGAAAACGGCAGGCTGTCTTCTTCTAATGGATTTCTTACAATCTTTGCAAACTGGGTAATGTTTGCTGTGGTCTGGAACAACATAACACACTAACAACTATCAGAAATGTATCCAATATTACATTCAGATAATGGGTCATGAGACATGCAAATATATTACGTATACTCAGAGAACATAAGTAAAGGAAATTAAATGAGCTCAAATATACCTACAAACGAGGCATAATAATGCAATATGTACATACAGCTAGCCTAAATAGCATGTTAGCATCATGCACTGACCAAATATGCCTGATCAGCACTCCACACAAGTCAATAACGTCAACAAAGCTCTCCTTTGTGCATTCACGCACAGCATAAAACGTGTGGTGGACAAAATGAGACAAAGGAGTGGTATAAAACACATCTTTCTGTGGCAGCATCAGAGAAAGCATAATGATGCAATATGGACATACAGCTAGCCTAAATAGCATGTTAGCATCATGCACTGACCAAATAAGCCTAATTAGCACTCCACACAAGTCAATAACATCAACAAAGCTCTCCTTTGTGCATTCACGCACAGCATAAAACGTGTGGTGGACAAAATGAGACAAAGGAGTGGTATACAACATCTTTCTGTGGCAGCATCAGAGAAAGCATAATATTGCAATATGGACATACAGCTAGCCTAAATAGCATGTTAGCATCATCCACTGACCAAATATGCCTGATTAGCACTCCACACAAGTCAATAACGTCAACAAAGCTCTCCTTTGTGCATTCACGCACAGCATAAAACGTGTGGTGGACAAAATGAGACAAAGGAGTGGTATACAACATCTTTCTGTGGCAGCATCAGAGAAAGCATAATATTGCAATATGGACATACAGCTAGCCTAAATAGCATGTTAGCATCATGCACTGACCAAATATGCCTGATTAGCACTGCACACAAGTGAATAACATCAACAAAGCTCACCTTAGTGCATTCACGCACAGCATGAAACGTTTGGTGGACAAAATGAGACAAAAGAGTGGTATAAAACACGTCTTTCTGTGACAGCATTAGAGAAAGCATAATGATGCAATATGGACATACAGCTAGCCTAAATAGCATGTTAGCATCATGCACTGACCAAATATGCCTGATTAGCACTGCACACAAGTCAATAACATCAACAAAGCTCACCTTAGTGCATTCACGCCCAGCATGAAACGTTTGGTGGACAAAATGAGACAAAGGAGTGGTATAAAACATATTTCTGTGGCAGCATCAGAGAAAGCATAATGATGCAATGTGGACATACAGCTAGCCTAAATAGCATGTTAGCATCATGCACTGACCAAATATGCCTGATTAGCACTGCACACTAGTCAATAACATCAACAAAGCTCACCTTTGTGCATTCACGCACAGCATAAAACGTGTGGTGGACAAAATGAGACAAAGGAGTGGTATAAAACATATTTCTGTGGCAGCATCAGAGAAAGTTGCACATGTAAACAAACTACGGTGAGTTCAAGGACCGCTAAAATTAGTAGGACAAAACGGTGTTCGCCAAATACTCACATCAGCGAAGCATGTTTGATATAAACAGTGGTCTTTACTTCCATGTAAGATACCTTGCTAAAGTCCCTAATTCATGTCACTCTTTGACCAGGTTTTTGCTACTTTGGCTCCAACATTACCCTTTCTCGTGTTGGCTAGCTCCTAGCTAATCTACCTGCGTGTTTCATGAGACTTTTCAATTTGCTAGTGCATGTTTTTGCTCGTTCTCCTCGTTGTTTTGGTACTTTGTACTTTGACGGTTATTAAAAAAAAAAAAATGTTTTTGTTGTACCGGTGTACATTTCCAAAAACCCTCCAATCAAACACTGCTCAGCTGCCAAATCCCAAACAGTCAACAAACATCTATAAATGTGCATTCACACGTGATCACACTGTTGTTGTCCAAGTGATACTGTGTGAAAAAAAACGAGTGTGATCATTCACACTCAGATTCACACCTTTGGACATTTAGAGTCCCCAGTTAGCGTAGCATGTATGTTTTTTTAAGATGTGGGAAGAAGCTGCAGATCCTTACACACATTTGACTGTATAGACCATACTTGCCAACCCTCCCGATTTTCCCGGGAGACTCCCGAATTTCAGTGCCCCTCCCGAAAATCTCCCGGAGCAACCATTCTCCCGAATTTCTCCCGATTTCCACCTGGACAACAATATTGGGGGCGTGGCTTAAAGGCACTGCCTTTAGCGTCCTCTCTCACCTGAAAAGGAGACTATTATATATGTCTCCGTTATCCATAGGTTTATCTATAACCCATAAAGTAGGCAGGCACGGAGCTATTTCTAAGCGTGTGTTTATTCCAGCCGGCGCGTTAATACACTGACACACAACATCCGGATTCCCATCATGCATTGCTTCAAAGCTACGGCATATTACATACAGATAATGTGTCATGAGACATGCAAAAATAAAATAAACACACAGAGGACATAAGTAAAAGAAAGAAAAATAAATTAGATGAGCTCAAATATACCTACAAACAAGACATAATGATGAAATATGCAGCTAGCCTACATAGCATATTAGCATCGATTAGCTTGCAGTCATGCACTGACTAAATATGCCTGATTAGCACTCCACACAAGTCAATAACATCAAAAAAAGCTCACCATTGTGCATCCACGCACAGCATAAAACTTTTGGTGGACAAAATGAGACAAAGAAGCAGTGGCATAAAATATGTAATTCTGTGGCAGCATCAGAGAAAGTTGCACATGTAAACAACCTACGGTGAGTTCAAGGACCGCCAAAATTAGCAGGACAAAAGGGTGCTCGCCAAATACTCTCATCAGTGAAGCATGTTTGATACAAACAGTGGGATTGCTAACAATTAGGAAGGTGTGTGTCATGTTTGTCCTTCTAAAGAAACCATATTAAAACAACAAATATATTTTTCCCACCATCTTTTTCTTATTTTTATACATTTTTGAAAAAACTCCAGGGAGCCACTAGGGCGGCGGGTTGCAGATCCCCGGTATAAGTGTTTAAGTTGTTCACAAACAAACTCTTCAAGAAGTTTAGCTATGACGCATAACTTGGAGATGGGTCTGGACTGGTATAAAACATCTTTCTGTGGCAGCATCAGAGAAAGTTGCACATGTAAACAAACTACGGTGAGTTCAAAGACCGCCAAAATTAGCAGGACAAAAGGGTGCTCGCCAAATACTCTCATCAGTGAAGCATGTTTGATATAAACAGTGGGATTGCTAACAAATAGGAAGGTGTGTGTCATGTTTGTCCTTCTAAAGAAACCATATTAAAACAACAAATATATTTTTCCCACCATCTTTTTCTTATTTTTATACATTTTTGAAAAAGCTCCAGGGAGCCACTAGGGCGGCGGGTTGCAGATCCCCGGTGTAGGTGTATAAGTTGTTCACGAACAAACTCTTCAAGAAGTTTAGCTACGACGCATAACTTGGTGATGGGTCTGGACTGGTATAAAACATCTTTCTGTGGCAGCATCAGAGAAAGTTGCACATGTAAACAAACCACGGTGAGTTCAAGGACCGCCAAAATTAGCAGGACAAAAGGGTGCTGGCCAAATACTCTCATCGGTGAAGCATGTTTGATATAAACAGTGGGATTGCTAACAATTAGGAAGGTTTGTGTCATGTTTGTCCTTCTAAAGAAACCATATTAAAACAACGAATATATTTTTCCCACCATCTTTTTCTTATTTTTATACATTTTTGAAAAAGCTCCAGGGAGCCACTAGGGCGGCGGGTTGCAGATCCCCGGTATAGGTGTTTAAGTTGTTCACGAACAAACTCTTCAAGAAGTTTAGCTACGACGCATAACTTGGAGATGGGTCTGGACTGGTATAAAACATCTTTCTGTGACAGCATCAGAGAAAGTTGCACATGTAAACAAACCACGGTGAGTTCAAGGACCGCCAAAAATAGCAGCACAAATGGGTGCTGGCCAAATACTCTCATCAGTGAAGCATGTTTGATATAAACAGTGGGATTGCTAACAATTAGGAAGGTTTGTGTCATGTTTGTCCTTCTAAAGAAACCATATTAAAACAACGAATATATTTTTCCCACCATCTTTTTCTTATTTTTATACATTTTTGAAAAAGCTCCAGGGAGCCACTAGGGCGGCGGGTTGCAGATCCCCGGTATAGGTGTTTAAGTTGTTCACGAACAAACTCTTCAAGAAGTTTAGCTACGACGCATAACTTGGAGATGGGTCTGGACTGGTATAAAACATCTTTCTGTGACAGCATCAGAGAAAGTTGCACATGTAAACAAACCACGGTGAGTTCAAGGACCGCCAAAATTAGCAGGACAAAAGGGTGCTGGCCAAATACTCTCATCAGTGAAGCATGTTTGATACAAACAGTGGGATTGCTAACAATTAAGAAGGTTTGTGTCTTGTTTGTCCTTCTAAAGAAACCATATTAAAACCACAAATATATTTTCCCCCCCATCTTTTTCTTATTTTTATACATTTTTGAAAAAGCTCCAGGGAGCCACTAGGGCGGCGGGTCCCCATGTAAAACAACCATGAGATAGAACCAAAAAAAAAAGCCAGCCACAGTTGCACTGCAAAAAGTCAGTGTTCAAAAACAAGAAAAAAAATACAAAAATGAGGGGTATTTTATTTGAACTAAGCAAAATTATCTGCCAATAGAACAAGAAATTTGGGCTCGTCAAGACTTTCCAAAACAAGTCAAATTAGCTAACCTCAATGAACCCAAAAATACCTTAAAATAAGTATATTCTCACTAATAACAAGTGCACTTTTCTTGGTAGAAAAACACATTAGACCTTTTTGCTCAATATGTTGAAAAATATTCTTAAATAAAGTAAATGCTAGTGCCATTATCTTGACATAATGATATGCGCTCGGCATTACATTTCTTGAAACCAGCAAACTTATACTAAAACTGATTTATTGTTCTTAATGGAAAGGCAACAAGGCAACCGCTTGTTACTCTCGGGGTCTCCTAGCCGCTCAGGCAAATCATATGGTCTAAAAATGCATTTTTCCATGGATAACATGACATCATCGCGCCAAGTGCGTGCTCTTTCAGTCAATTAGTGCGCATATATACAGACCGGGCCCCGGCCAAAAAAAATTTAATTGTAATTTTGAGGAATTTATCTGAATGTGCATGAACTATTTCTGTTCAAAATTGTTAGAAATGTCACATGTTAAATGTTTAAATATTAACTGTCAGTTTACTGTACTGTGCCAACTGTACTACTATATGAGTACCTGTTTTCTATTGTTTCATTGAAAATAAAACAGCAAAGTCCATTTGGCTGTCATCTGTTTTAATTATGAGACACAGTGTCAAAGTCATGATTTTTTTTTTTTCATGCTTGAAATAAGAAATGATTACTTTGAAAAAGTAGTTTTATACTTGTGAGTGTTGATGACACAGCTTTGCAACAGTTGGTATTCTAGTTTCAAGCATGTTTTACTCGATATAGGTCATCAAATCTCAGCAACAAGCTGTAATATCTTACATTTAGGACCAAAACACTTAAAACAAATAAAACACTCTAACATCAAATCTGCTCAGTGAGAAGAATTATCTTATGAGACAGAAAATAAGCAAATATCACCCTTATTTGACATATTCAATCTTACTTAGATTTCAGTTTTTGCCGTGTGATATCAAACTTTGTACTACTACTCCTATTACATCCGCTTCTAAATCTAATCACACACTCGCCTGCTCTCAGCTCAACCGTCCCAACCAGATTGCAATCCACTCAAGTCGTTTTTTTTTAGCTAAACGTTGTTATCTGCGTGGAGGGACTCGCCCATTGACCAGGCCAGGATGGCCGTACGTGATATTGTGGCGAGCATCATCTGAAACGGTTCTATATGCAAATATTTGACTAGAATACACACGTTTAAAATGTATGTGGGAAGATGCAGTCGTCCCTATTAACAAAAAAATCCATAAATCTGCTCCGAGATCATCAAACATCATGCCTTGATGTAACAACTTATCTTACGTCAAGCATTTTCATCTTCCTGTTTCCGTGACGATAAGCCCCCATTTCCTGTTTATTTTTTTCCTTACCTTTAATGTTCCACCACCGTTCCAGTCTGGTGTTACGCTGGTGTGTGCTCGGGTTATCTTATACACTGCCTGGCCAAGAAAATACGATCACACACTCTTAATATTTTACTGGCGTGCATTCAGCTTTTGTTACGCCTTATGCATTTGCTGAGGTGTGGCCTCTGCAATGTCACATTCATTTTTGTCTACAGTTGCAATTTTATTTTTATTTTTTTTGCCAAGATCTTGTATTGATCGCAACGTTGTGCAAAGGCTACTCCAGCACTTTCCAAAGATTCTCAATGGGGTTGAGGTCCGGACTGCGCGTTGGCCGATCCATATGTGGAAATCATGTCTCATGTTCCCATCAGGGAATTTTTAAAAAATCCATTGATGAAACAACCCTGTAATTGACTATTTTTGTCAGGATTTTCTTAACATTATGTCTCTTTCGGTGGCAATTAACCTAATAAGTAAGGAATACAAGACATCTTTAACTAACTTGGTGAACGTATGCACGTATAAGTATTTTTGTTTACACCATGCAAAAACTGAAATCTAAGTAAGATTAAATATCTCAAATAAGGGTGATATTTGCTTATTTTCTGTCTGATAAGATAATTCTTCTCACTAAACAGATTTTATGTTAGAGTGTTTTACTTGTTTTAAGTGTTTTGCTCCTAAATGATCTCAGTAAGATATTACAGCTTGTTGCTGAGATTTGATGACCTATATTGAGTAAAACATGCTTGAAACTAGAATATCAACTGTTGCAAAGCTGTGTCATCAACACTCACAAGTATAAAACTACTTTTTTAAAGTAATCATTTCTTATTTCAAGCATGAAAAATGTCATGAAAAGTCATGATGCTGAGCGCATATCATTATGTCAAGATAATGGCACCAGTATTTACTTAATTTAAGAATATTTTTCAACATCATGAGGAAAAAAGGTCTCATATTTGTTTTTTCTACCAAGAAAAGTGCACTTGTTATTAGTGAGAATATACTTATTTTAAAGGTATTTTTGGGTTCATTGAGGTTAGCTAATTTTACTTGTTTTGGAAAGTCTTGACAAGCCGAAATTTATTGTTCTATTGGCAGATCATTTTGCTTAGTTCAAATAAAACGCCCCTCATTTTTGTATTTGTTTTTCTTGTTTTTGAACACAGACTTTTTGCAGTGCACACACAACAGTATCAAAGATAGAAAAATAAGAAATACCAGTAACAAAAAACGAATAAATACACTACGAAATTATATTAAATAGTTTATACAATAATGAAAGACAATAGAAGTAGAAATAGAAACGAAATGATGGTTTTTACTTGGTTAGTTGAAACTTGAACTGGATAAGAAGCTACTTAAAACACTCACATGTTGCACAATGAGATGTAAGCAGGGGATCATGTGTACTATCCTGCAACTTCTTTGTAAACAAATTAAAAAGATGGTTTGACAAAAACAGAGTAACTGAAATAATGCTATTTGGTAACAGTAGAAGGGAAAGTCAAACATAAATACAAATAGACAGAGTAGACATTGAAAGGGTAAAAGAAAACACATTTTTGGGTGCATGAATAGATGATAAAATTTATTGGAAATCTCATGTAAAAAATATACAACATAAAGTAGCAAGAAACATGTCAATAATGAATAAAGCAAAACATGTTCTAGACCACAAATCACTTCATATTATTTACTGCTCGCTAGTGTTACATATCTGAGTTATTGTGCAGAAATATGGGGAAACAACTACAAATGTGCGCTTCATTCACTAACTGTGTTACAAAAAAGGTCAGAGGGAGAACGGACGCATTTTGGCCTAAAAATAAAGATAAAGGTGAAGTTATAACACTGAAATGCCCTCAGGAAGAGGTGCTTTAAGACAGTGGTCCCCAACGGGTACCGGTCCGCAGACCGATTGGTATCGGGCCACGCAAGAAATAAAAAAATAAAATAAAAATAAAATATAAAAAAATCAACATAAAAAACACAATATATACATTATATATCAATATAGATCAATACAGTCTGCAGGGATACAGTCCGTAAGCACACATGATTGTATTTCTTTATGACAAAAAAATAAATAAATAAATAAATAAATTTACTACCCCTCCCCCCCGGTCCGTGGGACAAATTTTCAAGCATTGACCGGTCCGCAAGTACAAAAAGGTTGGGGACCACTGCATTACATTGTATCGTATGCATGCTCCAAATAACCTGAAACTGAAAAGAACTCAACTCATTTCTCAGGCTTCTGTTATGTAAACACTAATCACACACACGCGCACAAACAAACACACACACTCCTAAAAACAGGATACTGTGACTCACCGAAAAACAGTCTAAATATATATTTGTCCCACTGATGTAATGCATATTTTACACCAGCGTATACAAAGCCAGACAGAAGTCCTCAGATAAAAAGCCTAACTACTGTCTGGGGATGATTACCAAATTCAATACGGGCACACTGTGGCTACACCAGCAGCACACCTGTCCCAAACCTGACTAAATAACAAGTTACAGCTCCATCCATCCATCCATTTTCTACCGCTTGGGAACTGGAGCCTATCTCAGCTGCATTCGGGCGGAAGGCGGTGTACACCCTGGACAAGTCCCCACCTCATCGCAGGGCCAACACAGATAGACAGACAACATTCTCTTATTATTATAATCAAATGACAGCAGTCATTTCCATTTCTAATATAAGTGTTTAGGCCCACTTACGATGACAATAACAACAAATATTGTTTTCATGAACTGTGTACTTGTATTGTTTGTCTGGGTGGAGGTCCTGCTTTGGAAATAATGTGTACCCCTTTCAGACATTGCATTTAGTTCCCATTAAAACATTCACATGTTGCACAATGAGATGTAAGCAGGGTATTATGTGTACATTCCTGCAACTTCCTGTTTGTATTAGTAGTTATTTAATATACTTACAGCATTTCATGATTAATATTTATGAATGAACATTCCTAATAAATGACACTAGAATAAGCACACATTTGATTGGTAAATCCTAGTGTAACGACCTGGAGTGACACTCTATGTGTGGTGTTGGAGTTGTCCGACTTTTTGTGTGGCTGTAAACGCATCACTGGCTAAGTGCCATATGTGCATGTGTTGGCGCAAGTGAGAAAGAGCGAGCGGGTGCTGTTGATATAACAAAGTTGCTTTTGGTCTGGTTTGTACTGCAGAAAATGACCAGTTTTGCTAGATTTCTTTTTTTTTTACTAATGTTTTGGTGATGTGTTTATGGCCGACAAAGAGTTTTGCTCAGTAAAGTGATGGATGGAATTCATGTCCTCAAAGCGTCTCGACAGACGTTACAATATTTGAACAATGATGACGAAAACTGTTTACTCTGTCGTGTCCGTGTGTCGAAAATTGTTATGCGCTTATTTTTTTTATTTGATTTTGTGCGTGGCATAGATTTGCCGTGCGCAATTGCACAGGCGCGCACCTTAGAGGGAACGTTGTATGGAATGCCCTCCCGGTAACAGTTAGAGATGCTACCTCAGTAGAAGCATTTAAGTCCCATATCAAAACTCATTTGTATACTCTAGCCTTTAAATAGGTTGGTCAACAGCCATACAGGTCACACTGAGGGTGACCGTATAAACAACTTTAACACTGTTACAAATATGCGCTTCACTGTGAACCCACACCAAACAAGAATGACAAACACATTTCGGGAGAACATCCGCACCGTAACACAACAGCACAAATACCCAGAACCCCTTGCAGCACTAACTCTTCCGGGACGATAAAATATACCCCCCAACCCCGTCCACCTCAACCTCCTCATGCTCTCTCAGGGAGAGCATGTCCCAAATTCCAAGCTGCTGTTTTGAGGCATGTTAAAAAAAAATAATGCACTTTGTGACTTCAATAATAAATATGGCAGTGCCATGTTGGCACTTTTTTTTCCATAACTTGAGTTGATTTATTTTGGAAAACCTTGTTACATTGTTTAATGCATCCAGCGGGGCATCACAACAAAATTAGGCATAATAATGTGTTAATTCCACGACTGTATATATCGGTATCGGTTGATATCGGCAATTAAGAGTTGGACAATATCGGAATATCGCATATCGCCAAAAAAGCCATTATCGGACATCTCTAGTAAACACTATATACTACTTCACAAATACTACTTCCTGACATTGGCAACACACTATAGCCGATATACTATACTGCCTCTAATGTATTGGAATTGCAACTGCATGCTATATATTATTTGCAAATGAGACTCAGTAGCGTACGAAAACAAGATAGAACAACTGGACATCATGGTTATTATTATCAGACAAGTGTTGAATGTTAAATAAAACAAATAACATTGAGCACACACAAAAATTCCAAAAACTGGTACTAGTATCAATTGGTACCGCATGAGTTGAAGGTACCCACCCTCCTGCAGTCTATATGGACATTGCACTGATGTGTGCAGCCAAACATGTCACGCGATAGCTTGCCAACACATCAGCACAAAATACTTAAGCACTGCAATCGGGAAAAAGGCTTCCACTCTCACTGCCTGCAGCGAGTGATAAAAGCGCTGAAAATGGGAAGCAACTAACATCAGAAAGTTGCTTAATGACAAAATGTCAGATTGCAATAAACATCTTTCTTTTCCCGTGCAGCCTTTTTTCACTGCAGGGCATCGCTAGCATGGTATAATATAGTCATGTTGTACTTTGGGGCCTCTGATTGGTTACACTTTCAATTCTGGTTACCACCACCACCCTTTTT
This sequence comes from Entelurus aequoreus, assembly GCF_033978785.1. Classification (NCBI taxonomy): domain Eukaryota; kingdom Metazoa; phylum Chordata; class Actinopteri; order Syngnathiformes; family Syngnathidae; genus Entelurus; species Entelurus aequoreus. Next base: position 35,467,233 of record NC_084755.1, on the reverse strand, counting down.
TTTTCTGCTTTGCAAAGTCCCACAATGCCACTGCAGTGGGAAACTGGGTCAGGAAACACACTCCTTAAATTCTGGCTATTCTATTTAAGGCAAGATGTAGGCAAATGTTTGATTTACTCGATTGAAATGTCGCTACTCTCACGTAGCATCATATTACATGTTTGCACACATTGTGTTTCCAGCACTGATCCCTTTACCTGCGGTGCGGGCGGAGAAATGAGACACATTGCAGTCACTTCCCAATTAATGTTCCGCTTCTCATTAGTAGCCCAAGAACAAGTGAGGGTTGTATCTCCTTCTTGTGGTCCTCCAGTGTGTAGCAATTGTTGGAACAGGTTGATGGTTAAATGGTTTGAATCGGTTGAGAAATTTGGGAATCATGGATTTTGGAATGATCGTCCATTTTTTAATTTTATTGGAATTTCCTGGAAATTTGGGAAAAATGGTGGAATTTTTTTGAAGATGATCAAATGCATAAATGTCCTAAATGAGCTCAATTGGTTGGCGTTTTAATGGTTCGAATCGGTCGACGTAGTGACAATTCTTTATTGAACATTTGTTACAGCATTCCAGGAATTCAGGGAATTTCGGGAAAACTAGAATTGTGGGGGGGACTTGGGAAAGTGTTAGTGAGAACAGGTTGATGGTTGAATAGTTTGAATCGGTTGAGAAATTTGGGAATCTTGGATTTTGGAAAGATTGTCCATTCTTTTGAATGGGAATTTCCTGGAAATTTGTGGAAAATGGTGGAATTTTTTGAAGGTGATCAAATGCATAAATGTCCTAAACGAGCTCAATTGGTTGGCGTTTTAATGGTTTGAATCGGTCGACATAGTGCCAGTTCTTAATTGAACATTTGTTACAGAATTCCAGGAATTCTGGGAATTTCGGGAAAGCTAGAAGTGTGGGGGGAACTTGGGAAAGTGTTAGTGAGAATAGGTTGATGGTTGAATGGTTTGAATCGGTTGAGAAATGTGGGAATCATGGATTTTGGAATGATTGTCCATTTTTTTTTAATGGGAATTTCCTGGAAATTTGGGGAAAATGGTCGAATTTTTTGAAGACAATCAAATGCATAAATGCCCTTAATGAGCTCAATTGGTTGGCATTTTAATGATTTGAATCGGTCGACGTAGTGACAATTCTTTATTGAACATTTGTTACAGAATTCCAGTAATTCCGGGAATTTCGGGAAAACTAGAATTGTGGGGGGGACTTGGGAAAGTGTTAGTGAGAACAGGTTGATGGTTGAATAGTTTGAATCGGTTGAGAAATTTGGGAATCTTAGATTTTGGAAAGATTGTCCATTCTTTTGAATGGGAATTTCCTGGAAATTTGTGGAAAATGGTGGAATTTTTTGAAGGTGATCAAATGCATAAATGTCCTAAACGAGCTCAATTGGTTGGCGTTTTAATGGTTTGAATCGGTCGACATAGTGCCAGTTCTTAATTGAACATTTGTTACAGAATTCCAGGAATTCAGGGAATTTCAGGAAAGCTAGAAGTGTGGGGGGAACTTGGGAAAGTGTTAGTGAGAATAGGTTGATGGTTGAATGGTTTGAATCGGTTGAGAAATGTGGGAATCATGGATTTTGGAATGATTGTCCATTTTTTTTAATGGGAATTTCCTGGAAATTTGGGGAAAATGGTGGAATTTTTTGAAGACAATCAAATGCATGAATTCCCTTAATGAGCTCAATTGGTTGGCATTTTAATGATTTGAATCGGTCGACGTAGTGACAATTCTTTATTGAACATTTGTTACAGAATTCCAGTAATTCCGGGAAAACTAGAATTGTAGGGGGAACTTGTGAAAGTGTTAGAATAGGTTGATGGTTGAATCGGTTGAGAAATTTGGGAATCATGGATTTTGGAAAGATTGTCCATTCTTTTGAACGGGAATTTCCTGGAAATTTGTGGAAAGTGGTGGAATTTTTTGAAGGTGATCAAATGCATAAATGTCCTAAATGAGCTCAATTGGTTGGCGTTTTAATGGTTTGAATCGGTCGACATAGTGCCAGTTCTTAATTGAACATTTGTTACAGAATTCCAGGAATTCAGGGAATTTCGGGAAAGCTAGAAGTGTGGGGGGAACTTGGGAAAGTGTTAGTGAGAATAGGTTGATGGTTGAATGGTTTGAATCGGTTGAGAAATTTGGGAATCTTGGATTTTGGAAAGATTGTCCATTCTTTTGAATGGGAATTTCCTGGAAATTTGGGGAAAATGGTGGAATTTTTTGAAGACAATCAAATGCATAAATGTCCTTAATGATCTCAATTGTTTGGCATTTTAATAATTTGAATCGGTCGACGTAGTGACAATTCTTTATTGAACATTTGTTACAGAATTCCAGGAATTCCGGGAAAACTAGAATTGTAGGGGGAACTTGTGAAAGTGTTAGAATAGGTTGATGGTTGAATCGGTTGAGAAATTTGGTAATCATGGATTTTGGAAAGATTGTCCATTCTTTTGAATGGGAATTTCCTGGAAATTTGGGATTTTGGGGAAAATGGTGGAATTTTTTTGAAGATGATCAAATGCATAAATGTCCTAAAAGAGCTCAATTGGTTGGCGTTTCAATGGTTAGAATCGGTCGACGTAGTGACAATTCTTAATTGAACATTTGTTACAGAATTCCAGGAATTCAGGGAATTTCGGGAAAACTAAAATTGTGGAGGAATTTTTTGGAAAGTGTTAGTTGGAATAGGTTGACGCTTGAATGGTTTGAATCCGTTGAGAAATTTGGGAATCATAGATTTTGGAAAGATTGTCCATTCTTTTGAATGGGAATTTCCTGGAAATTTGGGGGAAATGGTGGAATTTTTTGAAGATGATCAAATGCATAAATGTCCTTAATGAGCTCAATTGGTTGGCGTTTTAATGGTTTGAATCAGTCGACGTAGTGACAATTCTTAATTGAACATTTGTTACAGAATTCCAGGAATTCCGGGAAAACTAGAATTGTGGGGGGAACTTGGGAAAGTGTTAGAATAAGGAATGATCGTCCATTTTTTTTTTTTTTGGAATTTCCTGGAAATTTGGGGAAAATGGTGGAATTTTTTTGAAGACGATCAAATGCATAAATGTCCTAAATGAGCTCAATTGGTTGGCGTTTCAATGGTTTGAATCAGTCGACGTAGTGACAAATCTTAATTGAACATTTGTTACAGAATTCCAGGAATTCAGGGGATTTCGGGAAAACTAGAATTGTGGGGGAACTTGTGATTGTGTTAGTTAGAATAGGTTGATGGTTGAATAGTTTGAATCGGTTGAGAAATGTGGGAACCATGGATTTTGGAAAGATTGTCCATTCTTTTGAATGGGAATTTCCTGGAAATTTGGGGAAAATGGAGGAATTTTTTGAAGATGATCTAATGCATAAATGTCCTTAATGAGCTCAATTGGTTGGCGTTTTAATCGGTCGACATAGTGCCAATTCTTAATTGAACATTTGTTACAGAATTCCAGGAATTCCGGGAATTTCGGGAAAGCTAGAATTGTGGCGGGAACTTGGGAAAGTGTTAGTGAGAATAGGTTGATGGTTGAATGGTTTGAATCGGTTAAGAAATTTGGGAATCTTGGATTTTGGAAAGATTGTCCATTCTTTTGAATGGGAATTTCCTGGAAATTTGGGGAAAATGGTGGAATTTTTTGAAGATGATCAAATGCATAAATGTCCTTAATGAACTCAATTGGTTGGCGTTTTAATGGTTTGAATCAGTCGACGTAGTGACAATTCTTTATTGAACATTTGTTACAGAATTCCAGTAATTCCGGGAATTTCGGGAAAACTAGAATTGTAGGGGGAACTTGTGAAAGTGTTAGAATAGGTTGATGGTTGAATCGGTTGAGAAATTTGGGAATCATGGATTTTGGAAAGATTGTCCATTCTTTTGAATAGGAATTTCCTGGAAATTTGGGAAAAATGGTGGAATTTTTTTGAAGATGATCAAATGCATAAATGTCCTTAATGAGCTCAATTGGTTGGCATTTTAATTATTTGAATCGGTCGACGTAGTGACAATTCTTAATTGAACATTTGTTACAGAATTCCAGGAATTCCGGGGAAATTAGAATTGTGGGGGGAACTTGGGAAAATGTTACAATAGGTTGATGGTTGAATGGTTTGAATCGGTTGAGAAATGTGGGAATCATGTATTTTGGAAAGATTGTCCATTCTTTTGAATGGGAATTTCCTGGAAATTTGGGATTTTGGGAAAAATGGTGGAATTTTTTGGAAGAGGATCAAATACATAAATGTCCTAAATGAGCTCAATTGTTTGGCGTTTTAATGGTTTGAATCGGTCGACGTAGTGACAATTCTTAAATGAACATTTGTTAAAGAATTCCAGGAATTTCCGGGAATTTCGGGAAAACTAGAATTGTGGGGGGAACTTGTGAAAGTGTTAGTTGGAATAGGTTTATGGTTGAATGGTTTGAATCCGTTGAGAAATTTGGGAATCATAGATTTTGGAACGATTGTCCATTCTTTTGAATGGGAATTTCCTGGAAATTTGGGGAAAATGGTGGAATTTTTTTGAAGATGATCAAATGCATAAATGTCCTTAATGAGCTCAATTGGTTGGCGTTTTAATGGTTTGAATCAGTCGACGTAGTGACAATTCTTAATTGAACATTTGTTACAGAATTCCAGGAATTCCGGGGAAATTACAATTGTGGGGGGAACTTGAGTAAGGATTAGAATAGGTTGATGGTTGAATGGTTTGAATCGGTTGATAAATGTGGGAATCATGTATTTTGGAATGAGCGTCCATTTTTTTTTTTTTATTGGAATTTCCTGGAAATTTGGGAATTTGGGAAAAATGGTGGAATTTTTTGGAAGAGGATCAAATGCATAAATGTCCTAAATGAGCTCAATTGTTTGGCGTTTTAATGGTTTGAATCGGTCGACGTAGTGACAATTCTTAATTGAACATTTGTTACAGAATTCCAGGAATTCCGGGAATTTCGGGAAAACTAGAATTGTGGGGGGAACTTGGGAAAGTGTTAGTGAGAATAGGTTGATGGTTGATTGGTTTGAATCCGTTGAGAAATTTGGGAATCTTGGATTTTGGAAAGATTGTCCATTCTTTTGAATGG